>NC_141908.1:65100000-65403030 GCF_057802395.1 Ceratotherium simum simum | reverse complement strand
TGTTTTATATTTTCCCCATCTCTTTTTTATTTTTCCTTTCTTGACATTTATGTATTATTTGTATGTAGTATTTTATTTTCTGTCTCTTAAACTATTTTTTACAGCCACATGCAACCTTGATTCAAGTCCAATATATATGAGTACTTTGTCCACATCATGCACAAAGGATATTAAAACTCCTCAATTCCATTTAATACTTTCCCACATTTTGTGTTATGATTTTCCTATATCTTAGCTCTTTATATATTTTTAACTGCATATGACATTACATTGTTTGCATTTATTCACATTTTTAATTTTTTGGTTCCATTCTTTTTGTCCCTTTCTGAATACGTCTTTTCATCTATAAATGTTGTTTCTACAACTGCCCTTTAGTATTTCCTGTTAATGTGTTTCACTGGTGATAAATTATTTCAATTTTTGCTTGTGTAAAACAGTCTCTATTTTGCTTTAATTTATGAAGGATAATTTTTGCTCTATGTAGAAGTCTGTGTTGGAAGTTATTTTCTTTCCCCATTTGAAGCTATCATTCTATTTTTGGTTTCCATAGTTTATTTTGAGAAATAATCTGTCAGTGTTAATGATGCTTCTTTGAAGCTTATATGTTCTCATCCTTCATACTCCTTTTAAGATTGTCTCTGTCTTTGGTTTTCAGCAGCTTTACTATTTAGTGTCTTGGTGTATTTAAGTGTGTAGGTGTATTTCCAGGTGGATTTTGACTTTTTGGTATTCATATCATTTCTTGATGTCTATCACCAGTTTTAGAAAACTCTGAACCATTATATAGTTAAATAGTGCTTTGTCCTATTCTATATCTCCTCTATTTCTGCCCCTCAAGTTAAATTAAATAAAAGTTTCCATCTCAATGTTTGTCCTGACAATGAAACAAATAACAAACACATCAGTTCTTTACGTGGTAATCTGTTCTTAATATTTGTAGTATATTTTAGCTCCTTTAGGACTAGAATTACTGTCAAAATTTGTACAGTTTCATGTAACCAATCTCTTCGTTCTATTCCAGTTAGTTGCTCCTATCTTACTTCTGAGGGTGATATTTTTAAAATCTGAGCTCACCAGAGCATACCATGTAGAAGTCTGATGGTCTACACTGATGTTCATCTCTTTTTTCCATTCTTGATAGAGTTTGTGAATATTCAACATATGTTTATTCATTAAGGTCTATCAACCAACTACTAAGTGCTAGGCACTATTCTATGTCTTAATGAAGTTTACATTTTAGCGATTATATGATCAGAATATAAATTTTGATTCTCACAAAAAACAAACATTTATTGACTCTGATCCACACGGTGTGAGTGTCACTGGGAAGTCAGAGGAGAATGAAGTCACAGCCCCTAATGTTAAGAAACTCAGAATACGATATCTGAGACAGACTACATAAAGTTTGTTGGAACTCTTGGATATGCACTGAAAAAGGTACACAGACACTGTAATGGGAACAAGGACAATGCAGAGATTAATTGGATCTTAGAAGACGTGGAAGACTATATAGAGACAAAATTATTAGAAGTCTTGAGGGAAAAATTGGATTTGACAAACAGATAAGTTGGAGTGGGAAGACATTCCAGGCAGAGAAAATTTCCAAAGGAACAGAGATGTCACAGAGCAGAGCATGTTTATAAAATTGCAAAAACAAAATGCAGGGGCAGGGAGATTTACAAATTTTGTGTGTGTGTGTATGTGTGTCTGTAGTAGGGTACTGGCAGTGTGTATGTGTGTTTACAGAGATTGAGTGGGGCACTGGGGTAATTGAGAGATACAAGTGAAATATTAGGCAAGACCGTACCATTAAGTGCCTGAAGTGTCTGGCTAAGAGCTTCAGACTATCTTGTAAGTAATGGGAAGTCTGACAATTTTTTAGGCAAAACATTATAAATTCATATTTTTAGAAATATAAATTTTCTATCATGGGATAAATTTGAAAATTCTTCCTAAAATCTTACAATGTTCCTTTCTCAAGTTTATTCTGCAAGCCTGACAATGACGAATATTAGCTTTCACAGCTATTTCAGACAGTTTAATGATATGATTAGTATCTCAAACTGTTTCCATCACTTCACGTCGCCAACCGGCACTTCCTTTTTTGCGATAATTGTTCATAGGAGCAGTTCTCTTAACTCTTGCTCACTCTTGAGAGATAAAATTGTCAGCAAAGAAATACCAGTATTTATCAGATTTTCTGTTTTAAATGGAACAAGAATTGCAGCACTTATCTAGATTGAAGTTCTTATATATAGTATGAAGGCAGTGGTGTAAGGTGTTTTTCAAGCAATGTGCTATTAGTGATAGTTTATGTGTAGCTTTGAGAGTTGTATACAATAAAATAACTTACAGTGACGAAGGGTTATCTCTCTAATCATATCGGTTTTACTCATATTCATATATGGTTAATAATTGTAGGAGAAAACTAGCAAGCTGGGAAATGCACAATACCTGCAGCCTGTTTATCCAGGCCAGAATCAGACCCCAGAGTAATTCTTCATTTGCAGATGAAGTGAACACAAATTATTAAATTCCTTAACTTACCAGGAGCATTTTGTGGGGTTTGGTAAAATATGAAAGGTTTTCTCATTCCTTCACTACGTATACATTTATTAGTCCTCAGTTTGTTATGAGAGACAGCTTTCCCTTCTTTGCATTTATTTACCCCAGAATTCTTATATTTTATGTGCTATAGTTATATATGTTGATACTCAAAGTGCTCATAACTTGGTCATTGGGAGGTCCTTAAAGCTGGCTCTTTTGTCCTTTTAATGTATCTCCATAATTCTTTGAGCATTTCCTTATTTCTGGTATAACAAGATGTTTTGAACTCTTTCGGTAATTTCCCAGCACCAGCCCTGAAATCAGAAATTTTGCCAAGAAATCTGCTTACTTTTAGTTGGTTTAGAAATTAAATATGGGTTCTGGGTGCTAAATATGTTCATTGTTACTAGGATGTCGCTGATTTGAGACCCTCTAAGGGAACTGAGCCAAGAATACATTATACATATGTATGTGTGTGTGCACACGTGCACACACCCACACAAACACAAAGGGTGCATTTGATCTTCTTCTCTCTCTACATTTGTCATTCTCTTGTCTGAAATGAGGAGCATGAATCCTATTATACATGATATCTTTACTAGTATTCTCAATTCTAGATTGCTCATAGTTTCAGAATTGCCTGCTCAAACCAGTATGAAAAACAAACCTACTAACTAGAGTTCAACATTTGTTTATATTTTTGTAAATATTTAGCATAAGGGTATATAGTCAAATGATATTTGACAGCCATATAGTAACAATCCTTTAAGGCAAAAATCATCATGCCAAAATAAAATTTTGATGAGAAACAGTATATTACATAATCTCAAAGTATCTCCCTGCAAGATACTTATCATCTATACTACAAGGAGAAAATAGTAACATTAGAGAAACCTGGCAGGCACCATTTTAACCAAATGATCAAAGTTAAAGTTACTAATAATAAGACAGAAAGACATATACCTTCTGATAAAATGCTCTGGGGAGCACACAAAATCACATATGTGGTATTTCTGCCAAAAAAAATACACATCAACAGAATCAAATCTTGAGGAATACTCAGACAGACCAAAACTGAAAAACAGTATACAAAATAAATGTTGTTTACTTTTCAAGGAGTCAAGGTCATCAAAATAAGAAAGCCTAAGGTACTGTTCTAGTTTAAATGATAGGCAAAAAATAATAATAAAATGAAAGAAAGGAAGGAAGGAAGAAAGGAAGGAAGGAAGGAAGGAAGGAAGGAGGGAGGAAGGGAGGGAGGGGGTGAGGGAAGGAAGGGAGGAAAGGGAGAGAATAAAAAAGAAAAGAAAGAGAGAGAGAGAAAACTTATGAAAATTAAATGTGATGAGTAATCCTGGATTGGTCTAAGACCAGGCTACTTTTTTCTTTTAACAAAGGACATTACTGGCACAATTAAGAAACTTGAATAAGGTCTACGTGTTAGATAATAATATTTATCAGTGTTAATTTTCTGATTTTGGAAATTGCACAGTGGTTATGTAGAAGCATGCCCTTGTTTTTAGCAAATATACACTGAAGTTTTTAGGAGTAAAAGGGCATCATGTCTGCAAATTACTTTCAAAAGTTTCTGACCAACAATGTAAACAGTAAGAGACAGAGAGACAATGATAAAGCAAATGGGATAAAATATTAACATTTGGGTAATCTGGGTTGGTGGCTTTAAAATACATGCACAATTTGATACTTCTTCCTTCAAGAAGTGAAGGGCAATTCTTTTCCCCTTGAGTATAGGTTGGATTTAGTGACTTACTTCATTCAAAAAGAAAAAGACAGAAATGGTGGAGTATGAATCTGAGATTCATAAAAGGCATTTCTCTCTCTCCATCTCTCTTTCCCTCTCTCCATCCTTCTCCCTCTACCTGCCCTGACTCTGGAAACAGGCAGCCACATCATGTGAGCAGCCCTATGGAGAAGCCCACATGCTGAATCAAGGAACTAAAGCCTCTTGTGAACAGCCATAAGTGCTTGAAAGCAGATTTTCCAACCCCTTCTGATGACTGCAGCCCCAGTCACGACTTGACTACAACCTCGTGAGAAACTAAACCAGAATCACTCAGCTAAAGTGCCTCCAGATTCCCGATACTCAGACACTGTGTGAGAATAAATGTTCTGTTTTTTTGTTTGTTCAGTTGGTTTTTTTTTGGTGAGGTAGATGGGCCCTGAGCTGACATCTGTTGCCAATCTTCCTCTTTTTGTTTGAGGAAGATTGTCACTGAGCTAATATATGTGCACATCTTCCTCTATTTTTTGTATGTGGGTCACTGCCACAGCAAGGCTTGATGAGCGGTGCGTATGTCCACATCCAGGATCCGAACCCACGACACCTGGGCTGCCGAAGCGGAGCGCGAACTCCACCACCACGCCACTGGCCAGCCCCAAATGTTCTCTGTTTTAAGGTGCTAAATTTGGGGGCTGATAAACAATATTAGATAATTAATATAATCTATGAAGGGTTTACAGAAATTCTTTGAGTAATTTTGTAGCTTTTTCTGTAAGTCTGAAATTATTTCAAAATAAAATATTAAAAAAAAGAAAAAATCTGAAAGACTGTTACATACTACAGATTTTCTAATCACCATGTCATGTTGGAAAAAATAGTTTATTGTGCATCTAGAGACTTGCTGGCTTCTGCCACTCTTTTCTCAGCAACATTTATTGAATCTCTAGCCTTTATCTAGTCTGTAGAACACCATCAAAGAATGTCATCTCACACAAATGATCTTCTTCCTCATTCAAATATATGTATACATACATTTCAATGTGTAAGAGTGAAATATGCTATAGACTTTAATTTTTGAAATTTCATTTATTATTTTCAAGTGTACAGGAAACTATATTATTCCCTCCATGCTTTGAAAAGTTTACTCTGTACATGACATAAATCACTGTCTCCTGAGCATTGACATAGGTAAAAATGGACCTTGAGACAACTTCTCCTACAACACTTACCCTGCCAACATAGGACAAAAAAAAGAGAAACCTTCCCATTTTATGGATTAAACAAGGGCTGAATTATTGAAGAAGGGAAAGGACACAATTTTATTTTGTTCAATGATTCTTCAACGGTGGGAGAAAGCATTAACTGCTTTGTTTTATCAATACTCATGAATAAACTCATTCACTCATGTAACTTTCAGAAACATTTTGAATGGAAAGAGATAATTTTAAACAATGTTCTACTGCATTCAATGTTTCTGTAGTAGAGTTTTTACTTTGATTTATCAGAATATGAAACAGAACTTATATTTTTTAAAAAGAGACATTGAATCCCTAATATACACACACACACATACATATGTATGTATACATATATACACAGATACATGTATACATATAATAATGTACAAACATGTTTACATATACAATACATATATGTACATATGAATGTATACATATGTATACGTACATGCATATATACACATATACATGGACTCTATGTCAACATCAACTTTTATTGTCTTGACTGCACATCTTCTATCTATCCTCCAGGACTTATAGCAAATAGAGAAATATTTCTTTATATTCCCATTTGACTATGATCCTTCCTTTTACTAATTCATAGAGTTGCCTCCATATTTTAAAATTTTATGTCACTTTTCTCGCATAATCTTGTACTATTAGCATTTGTGTTCAGGAGTCTATCACAGTGTATTTCTAAGATATTATTAAATTAGTAAATATCAGTAAAAAAGTAGTGCACAAATGGTATAAACATTTATCCTCCCAAGCATCTTTTCATGTTGAGTCTCTTGTTTCTAAGTAGAACGCAAACTCAGGAATTACTGAAGTAATCAAATTTACTATTTTAATTTTGAAAAAGATTCTCTTGCCATTTAAGGTTCAATTTAAATATTCACAACATTCCTTAATTTGTCCTACATATACTAGTTTGACAGTTTCAACTTGAAGTCACTTTGTTTTAAAATAATACAATGGAATATTTCAATGTAAATAAAATTATTTTGCAATAAATAAATGGAAGAGAATATTTACAACATTTTCTTGAAATAATTTCACAAATCTTTTATGGCCATCACTTGTAAATGCTTCTTAAATTTTTTTCTTATTTTACAGCATTAACTCTGTGTGATATTTCCTCTTACTGTTCCAGTAAATCCCGGAATCCTTTCATTTGTCTCTGCCTTCCTGAACATTTTCCTCATTTTTCCTTCTGCCTTCTTATCACCTACAGTAAAATCAATTCAATCACTTGAAAAACAAAATTGAGGACAGCAGCTTACTAAGAGGAGGGACAGAGCAATGCCATTTGATGCTAAGCCACCTACTCTTTTTTTTTTTTTTTAAAGATTTTATTTATTTTATTTTTTCCCCCCAAAGCCCCAGTGGATAGTTGTGTGTTGTAGCTGCACATCCTTCTAGTCGCTGCATGTGGGACTCGGCCCCAGGATGAACGGAGAAGTGGTGCCTCGATGCGCACCCGGGATCCGAACCCGGGCCGCCAGCATCGCAGCGCGCGCACTTAACCACCAAGCCACAGGGCCGACCCTAAGCCACCTACTCTTAACTCAAAAAGCTCAGAGGTTGAAAGGAACATTTCTCTTCCTTAATCCTATTTATTATCTTTAGTGTTTGTTGGTTCTGAATTTACTAGAACACTTTAAACTTTATGCTAGCTGTAGGAATTTTTTAAGAAATATAGTTATGAAAATCTTCATTGTAGTCTCAGAAAAATGTGGCTTTTATTTTGCTTAGTATTAAGAGATTGTGTGCAAGTAAAATTTCAATTTTACTCTATGTTTCATATAACTACCTTCACTATCTGCTTACCTTCATTTATTACCCAAATTTATCTGTAATTATAGCACATTATATACCCCTGGGAATCTCTTTAATCCCAGATACACTAATTTGTCTGTATTTCACCATATAGCCTTATGGTCTCACTGACCTTCATCAAGAAAAAAATCGGGGTCATATTCCTCATTATTAGCTTTTTTGTTGTAATTGTAGTCTTATTTCCAGACTCTTACCCTATGAGTCAGTCAGCCTTAAAAAACTTGACCCAGTAGAAAGGAAAATAAGTTCTAAAATATCCAGACTCATAGCCATTTAATTGCTTTAAAATAATATTTCACTAGAAAACATTGGTGTGACATCAGTTATGTTAACTTCATTTGTGTCCTCCTGAAAGGACACTTTGCAGAAACTCTTTTTAACTGGGTTTTAGAACGTGCTTAGCAACACACATTAGTGTACAGGTACATTGAAGACAAGGTACTACCCCCAAAAACTTAATTAAAAAATAATTCTCTTGTATTTGTCTAAATATCTGTCTTTGAATATATGAACTGACCATTAAATTGTTTTCTCAAGCAATATTTGAGCTATTTAGAAGTGTTTATTTGATATTAACTCTAATTAAGTTTTTAAACATTGATGAATATAGTTATTTGTTCTTGGTTTGATTTTCACAAATATCTCTTTATTATAAGAAAAGAAAGTATAAAAATATAGATTTGCTTCATCAGGCAAAATGGCAGTGATGGCACAGTCTTTGAAGGTTCCCCCAACAGAAAAGAAACTATAATAGTAAAATAAAACAAACAGACAACACACACACACACACACACACACACACACTAGCTGCAATAAATCTAAGAAATAAGGTGTCTCCATAAACCTGCAAAAGTGAATGAGTGGCAGCGTACCACCTATACCAGCAAGACCCATATTAAATCAGGAGCTATGTGAGATACTACAGATGAAAGAAAAAGATTGAAAGTTTTGCCAGTCAGAGAACCCAAAAACAACAAAAAGAATTTATTCTCAAGGTAACTTGGCAACTACTTCTGAGAAGAATACGACAAAAGGAGAAAGATTTCACAGACTTCTTCAGTTTGGCATTGACTGCACAAAGACTGCAGGAAGATCAGAGGATGCTAGGGTAGCTCCGAATTCAAGGATCTCAGATGTATACAATAAAACACTACTTGAAAACTATTTTGGAGTGTCCCTGAATACAACACTTAGGAAACTCTGTTGGTAAGAAAATCCGAATTGAGAACAGAAACCCTGGAATGAAGGAAAAAGAAGCTTCAGATACCAGTGAGAGAGAGGAGAGGAGGAGGCAGATCTTGGAAAGCACGGGTGATGTAGCTACAAATAGAAGACAGAGTTTTAAAAAATAATTCATGATAGCAATAAAAGATGGAGCATTTTTTAAATTTTATTTGTTTTGAATAAAATTTTACATATTTAAGGTATAAAACATGATGATTTGATGTACATATACATAGTGAAAGGATTACTACAGTCAAGGTAATTAACATAGCATCTCTTCGCAGAGTTACTATTCTCGGGTCTGTGATGACAGCACTTGAAATCTACTCTCTTAGCAAACTTTCAGTATTTAAAGCCATAAAATAATTCATGAACATTAGAAGATGGAATATACATTCTGACCAACCTTACTCCCTGTTAAGAAATCTCCTAATACTGCAGGAAAAAAAGGAAAAATTAGTTAAATATTAGCAACAGAAAAAGGTTGTTTTCCAATTGAATTTAAAAATGGCAAAAGAACATAATCTGAAAAATTGGAAAAGGCAGTCACACCAGTCCAAATGGCCACAAGACGAAGATAAAAAATGTAGGCAATTATTTCAAGACTAGCTAAAAGAAATTTTTAAATGATTAAAAACTATGAGAGAATAGCAATAATATTTCAAAAATAGAAATACTAATATATAAAAATGATATAACTAGACAAAAGGAGAATTCAAAAAATAATTAACACAGTTTAGGGGAAATTAGAAATAAATAAAAAATCATAGAAGGAACAAGAGAGCAAATAGCCCACAAACATACAATAAGAAAAATAAAGTATAGAAAGGGGAAAATACAAGAAAATTAAGCTGAAATTAAGAAGGAAAAAGATTAAAAAGAAAATAATAAACATAGAAGAAGGTAAAGAAGATCTAACACAAATAAACTTGGAATTCCTGAAAGGAAAAAAACCAAGCCAAACCAAAAATGGAACAAGAAATATTCCAAAAAATCTAATTAAGGATATCTTTTCTGAAAATGAAGAATGCTTGAATCTAAATTTGGTAAGGGCAAGGCAAACTGATCCAGATTTGGTAAAATTATTGAAACTTTAAGAGAAAGAAAAGTGGGCATCCAGACAGAAGACTAAGTCACTTAAAAGGGAAAGAAAATCCTAAGTACATTATTCTTTTCAACATTTGCAGGTTACACAAGAAGCCAACGGAGCAAATGTATTTGAGATATCCAAGGAAAGACAATATGAATACAGGATTTTATACTACCCAGACTGAACATCACACCAGAGGAAAAGAAAAAACTGGTACATATAAATATGCAATAAATCAGTGGATACTTTCTCTGGTCAATGCTTTCTGAAGAATCTATTATTGAAATAGCTTCAAATAGCCAAGACATGGTTAGAGAAGTTTTAGCACAAAGACTGTTATTGAGGACTGAATATATTTACCTGTACAAACAACACAAAGCTATAGAGACAAGAGTCACAAAATACCTTGCATTTGTTAGATGTTGTGACAATTTACAGAGATATTACAGATACATAGGTTGTTGTAATACAATTACCCAAAACAGAGGGATAAGGGAAGAGAAAGGATGAGTAGAAAAATCTCACTAATAACCTTGTAAGTGTTCACTGGGAGCAAAAAAATATTTCTTTAAACCAGATGCTTGGAGTGGGGGGGAAGTGGAAGAAAAAGTTGTCAGCTATTTTCAATATTGTTCATAACGCAATATTAATGGACAGCAGCTCTAAAAAAGAGAGGGAACTAAAGGTATAATATAAAGGTACTAGTAAAAGTTAACTATTAGAATAAAAATGCAAATCATCTTACATATCATGTTAAATTTTTAAAAAGATTGGATTTTATTTTTAAAAGAAAGCAGTTGTTGAGGATTTTGAAGAGAAAAATTCCATCACCTCTAATTCAATATAGAGAATAAATTGACAAAGGTAATGGTGGTGGCAGGGAAATTTAGTTTTGTAAAAATCCATGCAAAGGAATCTCATTTTCCCGTGGAATACTATTCTTTCTGAGCTAATACTTATGCTCATCTTCCTCCATTTTATATGTGGTCACCGCCACAGGATGGCTTAATGACTGGTGCATTGGTCCGCACCTGGGATTCGAACTTGCGAACCACAGGCCACCAAAGCGGAGCGTGCAAACTTAACCCCTACACTACCAGGCCAGCCCCATGGAACACTATTCTTTAACAGTATTTCGTGATTGTACTTCTAATATTTTAGTTGTTATTTTTTCCTATTGACATTCATGAGGAAAAAGGTTTTTGTAGTTCTCTCATATCTTTACATTTATCTTATATATTCTGGCTTTTAAAAATAGTTTCTTCTGTATTTCGGTATTGTATCTATACTTGCTTAGTTTACATAAAACAATAGGGTAGTAGTACTTATTACTGTGAAACTGACAGTTTTCTCATTTTGTTCAAGAATAATTCATCTAGTTATATTTTCTTTAAAAGAATTGTTCAGATTATTTGCCTCTTCTAGGGTCAGTTTTACCAGTTTCCTAAAGTATTATCCTTTTAAGCTAGTTCATTTTAATTTATTTGTACAGATTTAAGCAAAGTTCTTGAAATTCTTTCTGATTTTTCTCTATCTATAGTTATCCTATATTAAGATTTTTTTGTTAATGTTTTCATCTAAAAAAATAGGTTAGCTCCTTTTAAGGTGGCCCTTTCCGCGGTCATCACTGCCTTGTCTTTACTTTTCAGAGGCAGGAATCGTAGCTGCCTTGCTATTAATAGCTCTGTTATTACTGCCCTGTTATTAGTGTAAGGAGTGTTACACTATCCTTCGTGATTTACTATGCCCTACCCACCTCTTTGCATAGTGCCTTTATGAAAACCTTCTTAAATTCTCTTGAATTAAATATAGCATCTCTTCCTGGGTAGGATTCCCTCCTTTGTTACTTTTGCTAGAAATATTACTACATCGACGCTGCCATGTTAAATAACATTCTCTTCTGTAACTATAATTTCACAGATTTTCAGTCTAAATTCTACATTGAAAAGCATTTGAACCTCTTTGCTTGTTTTTTTATTATGAATCTTTTTCTATAGAGAACAAACCAATAATAGCTGTTCTGTTCCCTTTTTTTCTTTCTCATAGTAAATACTTTTCAAAATTTAATACCGTCTGGATCTTTAGAGATGGTTTGAAGTATCTATACTTATGCTGTAGCAATGACTTTATAGACAATGTTAGAATGATGTTTCTGTTTGATTTTCACATAACCAGTTTGTCGCTGCATATTGCTCACTTAGGTGCTTCTCAAAACCCGTCCTCAGATATAAATACGCAGGTAGGGTTGAGGTTTGATTCATAGCTACCTATCCAAGTCCCAGTGTGTAAGAAGCAGCAATCCAATGAGGAGTGTGCAGAACACATTGGGAGATTCTCCAACCTACGGTGCTTGAACCTATTGATGGAGGAAATGTATTTTCAAAAATTGCAATCCTCAAATACCTGTCAAGGCGTATTTATTGTATCTGACACCATGGACAGTGCTTTAACTGAGACACAGCAACATGTTATGAAATAGCATCACTTTCTCCACGATGTTTTCCTTCTCGTTAAATATTATTTATTTGTTTATTTATTTATGTCATGCTATTGTAATCAATCTGGGCAAGGCCTTATATTCGTGTACTTTTATTGTAATTATTATTACCATTAATATTTTGTTTGTTCCACTACCCTAATCATGTTCTACTATTCACTCTTTGCTGTGTTATAACTACTCAATTCATCTTCTATAAGTTTATGTAAATTTAAGAGTATATGTGAAAAATGTACATAGATGATCTTGTGTATAAATCTCATTTGTAAATTTTTATTTAAATTATGCTTTGAGATTTATACCTACTGTATAGTTTTACTATATAGTTAAATTTCCTTAGTGATAAATCCCTCTATTTCTCCATCTTTCTGGTACTACATATAGATATAGAAGGAACATCCTTCAAAATGTATCTTCTTGGGCCGGTCCCGTGGCTTAGCGGTTAAGTGCGCACGCTCCACTACCGGCTGCCCGGGTTCGGAACCCGGGCGCGCACCGATGCACCGCTTCTCCAGCCATGCTGAGGCTGCGTCCCACATACGGCAACTAGAAGGATGTGCAACTATGACATACGACTATCTACCGGGGCTTTGGGGAGAAAAAAAAAGGAGGAGGATTGGCAATAGATGTTAGCTCAGAGCCGGTCTTCCTCAGCAAAAAGAGGAGGATTAGCATGGATGTTAGCTCAGGGCTGATCTTCCTCACAAAAAAAAAAATAAATAAAATATAATATATCTTCTTGAGTCCGTATGGCAGAGTTAATCTGGAAATATACTAAGGAGTAATACTTTCATTTTCATTATGTATTTCCAGACTGTTCTCCAAAATGGCTATATTGCTCAATATGGAAATCAATCCATATTGTGGTGCAGAGTTGCAGTTCATTAATTCTAATTGCTGTATAGAATTTAATTGATAGAACATATCACAGCTTGATTACCCATTACAACTATTGAAAGGAATTTTGATAGTTTTTATGTTTTGAATATTATGACTGGTTCTGTGAAGATGAAAATAGAACTATCGGTGGAATTACTAGATCATAAAATGTGCATGTGAAACGTTTAGAGAGTTCCAGTCACTCTGAATCCTTGCCAACACTATTTCCCAACTTTTTTTTTTTCATTTTATCCATTCTGGTAGTGTAGTAATGCTCAACTGTGGTTATATTTTGCATTATTTAATTGCATATTTAATTCCCTTGAGCACATTTTCATGTTTTTTTGAAATTTGGATATTCTATTTTGGGAATTGACAATTGTTCATTGTCCAGTGGGCTATCTGTCCCTTATATTTAACAATTTGTAGGAGTTTTTATATATTCTGGAAATATGTCCATTGGACATATATTCTCCCACTCCATGTGTTACTCTTCTTATCCTCTAATGTTGTCTTTTTGATGAACAGAAATTGCTAATTTTAATATAAACCACTGTATCATTTTATTTCATATTTAGAAACATTTGTGTCCTGTTTTTTTTTTTTTTTAAAGTCCTTGTATACGCCAAGGTCATGAAGATACTCTCCTACATTTTCTCTAAAACATATATTGATTTACATTTTACATTTACCACTGAACTATATCTAGAATTGATTTTTGCGTATGGTGTAAGGAAAAGGTTCATATACACATTTCATTTCATATAAATATCCAAATGACCCAGGACTATTTATCAAAAACACCCCAAACTTTCCTCTACTTTTGCACTCTCACCTTTGTCGTATGTCAATTGGGTATATGTGGATATGTTTCTGAATCCTCTATTCTGTTATTCTGATTACTTTTGCAAGAAGGTCTTGTGCAACTTTTACTACATTTATTCTAGTATGTTCTGGATGTTTTCTAATACTATTGTAAAAGCCATCACTTTTAAAATATAATTTTCTAATTTGTTCCTGGTATATTAATATATAATTGATTTTGTTTTTATTTACCTTCTATCTAGAATCATTGCTGAATTAACCTGTTAATTCTAGCAGTTTGTTTCCTGGTACTTTTAAAATTTTTGTTTAGATTCATGGCATCTGTGAATATTAGCAAGAATATTTTTATTTTTTTCTTTCCAATCTTTATGCTTATCTTTTCTCAACTACTGCATTAACTAGGACCTTGTATACAATGATGAACTAAAATGGTAGGAGTTGGTATCTATGCCTTTTCCTGATTTTGAGCAATTTTTTTCAATATTTTACCATTAAATACAATGTTAAGAGTAGGGTTATTGCAGATACTCTTTAATAGATTCAAAAAACCTCATTCTATTCCAGCTAATATGGTAAATTACATTGATTCATATTTGAATGTTAAACTAACTTTGTAAATATTGAATAAACCATTTGGATAATAATGTATTAGCTCCTTTTATGGTGTTGGTTTAATTTGTGAATATTTTGTTAATTTTTCTATGCTAAGTGGAAATTTTACATATTTTGACATTCAAAAACTTCATTAAGATTTAGTACAAAATATTTGCTAATTTCTCTTTTGATTACTTCTTTGACCTATGGATTATTTACGTGTGTATTTTAATTTCTAAATGTTTAAGAATTTTTCTATTTATCTTTCTATTATAGGTTTTTACCTTTGACTTCATTGTTTTTAATATGATTTAACACAAAAATTTATTGAGTTCTGCATTAAAGTCCAGCATAGGGTCTTTCTAGTGAATGTTCCCTATGCAATTAAAAAGAATGTTCACTCTGCAGTTGCCAGATACAGTGTTCACAAATGTCCATAAGATCAGGTAGTTTAATAGGTTTACTCAAATCTATAACCTTACTGATTGTTTTGCCCCTTTTTGTATCAATTAGTAATAGAATTTGGTCAAAATCTCCAGAAATGATTGTGAATTTGTCAATTTGTCCTTCTAGTTCTGTGAAATTTTATAGAATGGATTTTCAAGTTATGTGATTTTATGCATAGACATTTATTATAGCTAGAGTGGGTGCTTTGCCAAAATTCATTGAACTATTTACTTAAAAATGGGTGCATTTATGGTACGTAAATTACACCTCAACAAAGCTGATTTCAAAAGAAAAACCAAATGATATACCTTTACACATTCATTAGAATAGTTAAAATTAAAAAGAAAATCTGACTGCATTAAATATTGGTGAGGATATAGAGATCCAGGTTTTAATATTCTTGATTTGTGTTCAATCAGACTTGTTTGTTTTCTGTTCTTTCATTTGGGTTTGAGTGGTGATCTTTCTGTTTTGCTTTTGATTGTGGAGTTTTTAGTAACATGAAGTTCTATGGAAAGTGCTAGCTAGGATTTATGAGCAAAACAAGAGGTGTTTCCTAGCTCAGCCCCAGGGTTGCTGGCCTTGATCGTTCCCCTAGGTTTAGGTTCACACTGGTTACTGGGGTCAGAGAAGGGTGTGAAGGGAATGCTCTTCCCCAGCCCACCCCTTGTCTATGGCTCCTCTCCTGAGCCAGGGGACAGTTTCCGCGATCCTGGGATGTAACATCCTTCTGTTACAACAAGGGTTTCTGTGAAGTTTTGTGTTAGATACTAAGAATGACTTTAATTTTGTGTTTCATCAACCTTCCTTTATCTTCTCTGGAATCCTGATTTTGTGTTTGGGGGATGAAGCTAACAGCCAATATTAGTTTGACGTCTTAGCTGAAACCAAAATCTTTGTTACTTATTTCCCAGAAGTTGTTTTCTTTGAATAAATGTAGGAACACAGCATGACTGGGTATGGGATTATGGCTGCCTCAGAAAGCACTTCACATAAAAAAGAGGCAATAGCCAATTTTCTCTTTAACACATACCCTGGATTTCCGAGTCTGAGGCCAGTGTGCAAAGTGTCTTCTTACCTGAAAAAATAGAATGTTTTTCAGCAAGAGAACAGAGGACTGTCATACTTCTTAAGATGAAGCGTGAAGTATTGTTTTAATGAGTACTATTTCTATCAATTGCTAGTTAATGGAAATCCATCTTAGATTCTATCATAATCTTTATAATTGCTGTGATGAATGACTTTTTCCATGATGCAATGTATGTTTTAACAGGCAGTTGGGAGAGGGTATATTAAAAGCCAGAAAGGGGGCTGGCCCAGTGGCACAAGCGGTTAAGTGCACATGCTCCGCTGTGGTGGCCCTGGGTTTGGTTCCGATCCTGGGCGTGCACCGACCCACTGCTTGCCAAGCCATGCTGTGGCGGCATCCCATATAAAGTAGAAGAAGATGGGCATGGATGTTAGCCCAGGGCCAGTCTTCCTCAGCAAAAATATCAGGAGGGTTGGCAGATGTTAGCTCAGGGCCAATCTTCCTCACAAAAAATAAATAAATAAATAAAAGCCAGATATATTTTATTCTGAAAGTTTAAAATTCTAATGCTTGCTCTAACGTTTACAACATACATCTTTAAATAATCACAGTCAACCTTCCAATATTATTTTATTGCTTCACATCTACTTTAAGAACCTTGAATATATATATTCAATTCTTCTTCCCCATTTTTATGCTATTGTTGTGATAAATTCAATTTTACATAAGTTATTAAACCAGAATTCATTGCTATATTTTTCTTTAAAATGTTACTAGTTGTTTTAGAAAAATATAAATTAAGAAATCTTTTTTATTTACCTTAATTTTTAACTTTTTTTCTGATATCTTTGTGTAGATCCAAGTTTCTCTCTTGTATCATATTCCTTCTGTCTGAAGAACTTCCTTTAAGTGTCGGTTTGCTGGTAATGAATTTGTTCAATTTCTATTTGACTGAAAAAGTTTTATTCTCCATTTTTCTGCTGATGTTGGGGACAGTGTTCCATATATATCAATTAACTTATGTTGTTGATTGCGTTATTCAGATCTTCTGTATACTTGTAGAATTTCTGTCTAGTAGTTCTAGACTCTCAGCTGCTCCGTTGGGTGTTGAAGTCCCCAACAATAATTGTGGATGTGTCTATTTCTTTTTTCAGTTTTGTCAATTGTTGCTGCATATATTTTACATCTCTGTTGTTTCACGTGTATACATTTATGGTCATTGAGTTTTCACGGTGGATTGATTCTTTTATCATTATATAATTTCTATTTTGGGTTCTAGTAATTTTTTTTTTTTTTAAGATATTCTTTTTTTTTTTTTTTTGTGAGGAAGATCAGCCCTGAGCTAACATCCATGCTAATCCTCCTCTTTCTGCTGAGGAAGACCGGCTCTGAGCTAACATCTATTGCCAATCCTCCTCCTTTTTTTCCCCAAAGCCCCAGTAGATAGTTGTATGTCATAGTTGCACATCCTTCTAGTTGCTGTATGTGGGACGTGGCCTCAGCATGGCCGGAGAAGCGGTGCGCTGCTGCGTGCCCAGGATCCGAAACTGGGCCACCAGTAGCGGAGCACACGCACTTAATCGCTAAGCCACGGGGCCGGCCTGGCTCTAGTAACTTTCTCGTTGTTGTTCTGAAGTCTACTTTATCGGATATTAATATTGCCACTCTTACTTTTTTAAAAGTTAATGTTTGCACGGTATACATTTTTTTCAGCCTATTAAATTTAACACTCTTATTCCACGGTATTTGAAGTGAGTTTCCTGAACATAGTATATACTTGGATCATGTTTTATATTATTCCTGTTCATTCTTCCAATCTCTGCCTTTTAATTTGCGTATTTATACCATTTACATTTTAGGTAATTATTGATATCTTAGAGCATAAGTCTGTCATTTTTTAAAGTTGTCTTCTATTTGTTTCCTCTTTTTCTCTTTTCTCTTGTTGCCTTCCTTTGCATTATTGATTTTTTTAAAAAAATTATCTTGACTTATTTATAGTGTTTTTGAGTATATTGCTTTGAATCATTTCTTACAGATTGCTCTGGGTATTGCAATACACATACATAACTTATCACAGTCTACTGGTATTGATGTTTTAACTTTCAGTGAAATATGAAAACCATTCTTCCAGTTAGGTTCCTTTACCGGCTCCCCCCATACTACATAAATATCATGTATTGAGTACTTTCCTGTATATTTAAAGTACCACATCAAATGGCATTAAAATATTTGTTTCAACCACCAAATATAATCTTAAAAACTCATGAGGATAAGGAGAGTCTATGTTACTTACTCTTATTTCTGTTCTTACCATTTTTCTTTCTTTCTTCTTAATGTTCCAAAATCCCTTCTTTTTTTTTTTGTGAGGGAGATTGGCCCTGAGCTAACATCTGTTGCCAATCTTCCTCTTTTTGCTTGAGGAAGACCAGCCTTGAGCTAACATCTGTGCCAATCTTTCTTCTATTTTGTATGTAGGTCATCGCCACAGCATGGCTTGATGAGTGGTGTAGGTACGCGCCCGCAAACCTGGGCTGCTGAAGCAGAATACGCCGAACTTACCCACTATGCCACCAGGCTGGCCCCCCAAAATATCTTCTTTAATATGATGAGTTATCATCAAATTTTGGAATTAAATTCTGGTTTTGTGGAGAACACTCCCTATGCATATAAAGACAGGCATCTTGGGATATTTTAAATTCTTGGGACCTTTATTACTACGTCTGGTTAAAAATTAACACTATCCTATGTATATTTCTTACAATAGCAGAACTTAAATTAATATATTACACCCGTCATCATTTCAAAGTCTTATTAAAGTTAAATTTATCAAGTAGACTCAGTTCTCTTAAACATATAAACTCCTTTTCCACTATCCAAATTTATGAAATTCACGTGAAATTATTATATTCGTAAATCTAGGTCAGTAATTTTGTACTTAAACTGAAAAATGTACTCGTTAAACAGCAAGAAATTCTTCTAGAATCAACTTTAGAAAAACTCTCAATAACTGTGTTGTGTACTTGAATGAGAGGTTCTCAGGGCACTTGTTAAGTACCCAGACAGAACATTATTGGAGATTCAGAACTGCATCTTTAAAGGGAAAATTCTTGAAACATGATTTTATTTGAAAATAACGTTTGATAATAAGTACTTTGGAATGTACCATTTCTTGCCAACAGTGTATGATGTCCGTTGTTTCTTTAGCTATGTCTAATGGATTAGCTTAAGGGAGGCTTATTTGAACTTGTGGTTTCTCAGGCTTAGTTTCTATTTCACAGAATGGCTGTTTTATTTTTATTGTGTGAAGCTTATAAGACTATTTAAAATGAATGAGATAGTCGCCAATTTATCATTCTCATATTTTAGTATTGACATTGCTCAGAGCTTAGCTCCTAAGAAATATTTACTAGTGAAGACTTTGTCCTTTACCGCATATACAGTATCTCCAAAAGAAACAATTGTTATATTACTATGACTCAGAAATCAATACATATTTATTATGCTCCTTCTGTGTGTCAGGCACCAGGCTTCCTAATACATAGCTCAATGCCTGAGAACAGATAATGACATGGGAACAACGATGCAGTCAAACAAGACATTATATAATCAAACAAGACAGAACTCATCTAACTAGCAAGAGGAGATCTTTCTGTTGGCATGGTATAAACACAGGGTTCTGTTGGCATGGTATAAACACAGGGATTTAGCCTGTTCCTAAATCTATCCTCCATTGGTTCTGATAAATGTCAGAGTTACAAAGACAACAAAGCTAAAATTAAGTGGTCAGCAAAGAGATATTAGTTTTGTAATTAGTAAATAAGATGTGGTAGGTGAGAGATTTCTTCTGTGAAATATAGCGTAGGTAGAGGAAGGAAGGAGAAATCTTCAGAAACTGTGAATCTGAAGGATAGAAGAAAGGAATAGCATAATGATGGGAAGAAAGATACTGAAAAGTATTTGTTTTATGAATGTGATTTAATAGAAGAGACTAGTGATGCTGTGATCATTTCACGAATTTTCCTTGCATTGGCTGTATCACAGAACGTATAATTCAACTTGCTCTGCTATGTCTTGTCTGAACGATAATTGGTCATTTATTTGATTAGATGCCTTTGTGAAGACTATCTTGAAATAGACAAGACTTTTTTTATTGGGCACTTTCCCGGGCAAAATTTACAGAAGTAAGTTTTTAGAACATTAGGCCCATGCAATGTTTGATAGTGAAATGAGTTTCGAAAATATTGCAAACTCTGTCTTGCTCTTGGGAATTGACAATGTATATTAACAGATTAAAGAGGTGAAGTCCTGCAGTAAATAATATCATCCAACTTTGTTAACCCACTGTTTCCTCAATATGTTTGACCCTGAAAAATTGACAATTATTAGACATCACTAAATGACGTTAGTGTCCCAGAAAAGGCAATCTAAGAAAAACTGAAATAACCTCTAAGGTATTTCATAGCTCTAGAATTCCGTGATTCTAAATACTTGTTGTTACTTGTATATAAGTACAAATACATTCAGGATTAAACTACTTTTCATAGAAGAAATGAATGCCAGAATATCACATAAAAATGAATACTTACCACCATATTTTAACATTAGATGTGGAAAAAATAATATATATGTTACAGCAAAAACTATCCATTCTGCACCAAAAAAGAACTGTATTCAAGTAAACTTTCTTAAATTTGCATGAAAACAATTTTGGTATACTACATTTTGCTTTATTCTGATTGGAAATTATTTCCATATTACTTTGGAAAAACTGTTTTCATTTTCCACAAAATTACTGGCTAAGATTTTTATTAGGATTGCATTGACTCTGTACGTCAATTAGGAGATTCCTTCCCATCCACCCCGAACTATTTCTTTTTAACTTATTTTACTGGTTCTCCTTCCTCCTCCACTGGACTTTCAAAAAAAATGTCCACATCATAATCCTTGGAACCTATGTTTATTTTGCTTGGTATATGGGAATTAAGTTGCTAATCAGTGCACTTTAAAATAGGGAGATTATTCTGAATTATTTGAATGGGCCCAGTGTAATAACAAGAGTCCGAAAGCGAAACAGGCAGGAAGAAAACGAGTCAGAAAAGAGATATGATGATGGAAACAGGGTCACAGGGTCAGAGAGACACTATGTTGTTGGAACTGGTGTTGGACTTCTGACCTAACTGTAAGATAATACATCTATGTTGTTTTAAGCCAAAACATTTTTGGTAATTTGTTACAGAAGCAATAGGAAACTAATACTATGTGTAAAGGTAGAGATTCAAGCATAAGAGCACAATACTCTGAACTCAAAAGTATAAGCAATATAACAAACACTTTCAATTATTAACTTCTTTGAAATAGATAATTTTAATATTTTGGTCTTCACTAGTAGATTGTTAGATTGCCTTCACGTTTAAAATAAGCATACTTGCATAAATAACTTTATCTATTAGTAGATTCACACTGAAATTGATCAAATAATTGCTTTAATGATAATTTAATCTATCAAACAGAACACTCAAATCTTTCCTATTAAGAAGGGAATTTTGAAAATTACAAAGGATGGTTTTATTTTTTAATTGTAATTAATAATATGAGAAAGAAAAATGTGTTTGGTTTTCTTACAGCTCCTCTGATGTTCTACTTTCACTTGTGTGAGGAAAACATTCAAAAAATCTAGTATTTTGAGTAGAATATTGGACCTGATAATACTTTACTTTGAACATATAATTTTTGCATCATATTTGTGTGTATCAATAGTCTATATTTAAATAATTACTAAGTAAAATAGGATTTTAATTCTTACTTTATTGACCCCTCACAGAAAATAAGAAGCAAACTGATTTTTTAGTGCCTAGTAATACTCTAGATATCTATATCTCAAAGTCAGTAACAGAAACTAAAGTGTATTATTTCATTCTGGATTGTATTACTTACAGCCACAAATCATTTTCTTGTGAAAAAGTTTGGGAAAAGAAGACAAAGGAAAATGCATTAATGTTGCAAAACACTAATGCTGAGGAACCATTAGCTCAGCACGCCTATGCTGCCACCATAAAAGACCTTTAGCTTACAAATGACTAGAACTAAAGTAGAAGGTGTTCTAATTTCTGAGAATAAATTTTATAGAGTTTGCCTTTAATTTGCATTTTGCTTCTTGGCATTGGGTAAAAAGTCCAGTAGCAACATTGTGACTGTATTTCCTGCACTGTAGTAAAATTAATAGGGAGAAACTTTCACATCTATTGTATAAGAATATGTCACTTTCATATGTGGTTAAGGCCAATGTAATACGAAGTGAGTACACCTGATGCTTCTTGAATAGTATTTTAAAAGCTAGCATAATTTATCTTTCTTTTTATTCCTTTAGCTTAGGAAAGATATGGATAGCTTTTCATATGCTTGAATATTCCCTTTGGTAAATTTATATGAGATTTAGAAAATAATTAATTCAAGATAGCTAATAATAAAAATAAAACCAGACACCAGGTCAATATTGGTGCCAAAATTGTCATTAACCCACAAAATTGAATATAGTACATGCTATTAGCATTCAAGCCCTTGTAGCTACAAACTAACTGACTGATTAACTTGTCTATTACTTTTCCTATGGAATCAAAAGATAAGATCATAAACATAATAAGATCAACATTTTCTTCCACATATAACAAATATAATTAAATGAAACAAGCATCAGTGGACATTTTATTAAATAAGTCTAGAATATAATTTCCTTATTCTTAGTACCCCGGCACTTTGGAACTCAGTTTTTATATGAGATAACACATAATAGAAAATCAGTTTATAAAATATTTTTCTTTTCTCAGAGAGAATAGAGTTATATAAAAAGCACTAAAACAACCATAATGTGATAACATATTGAGTTGCATAAAACATAAAGTCATGTTATTAATGAACACTATACTTTTCATTCAGTATTTACTCTCACAAGAAGCAAAAAGTGAAGATAGTGACACATTTACACAACTGAGCAAATATTAACAAATAATCAGAAGACTATTGTTTCCTAATCTCACTCCCCAATCCCCACCTACTCCAGCCTGTCCCCATTTGAGTATTGGACTGGCAAAGTCTAAAGGCCAAAAGAGAATCCTTTTACAACAAACTTGGATTATCATGAAGCATATTATTTTAGGGCTTTACTAGAATTTGATAGATGCCTAATGAAATGCACATATATCTAAATATTTCCATAAATATTTCCAAAATGTGTTAATAGTAATTTTCAAATATATATAAATCTCAAATATACAAATGCAAGGCAACTTTTAAAAGGCATTCATATGACTATAAACCTTGTCTTTTACAGCAAGAGGAAGAAATAAAGACTTGAAAATGGTTGCTCTTTATCAGTGCTAAATTCTTTGTCTGTGTAATCAGTCAGAGGTTTGAAGCCTTCCAACTAGAGATAATTTCTAGCTCATAAATCAATGTGGAAGTCCCATTAAACATTTTCAGGATCCAGGAAAGCAGTAGAGAAAAAATTAAATTACTGAGGGAAATAGCTATGTGAATAAAGCACAATGAATGTGTGTGTCATTGGATCTCTGAACTAGTATTTGATCCTTCTTTAATTTGATTATAGGTGGTAAAATATTTAGTAAATAGTTTCCATTTAGTTTATGCATCCTTAACTATTTTAACTGTTTATAATGCATCTCAATTGTTTTACAAAATATTTTAAGCTAAACTCCATTATCATGCTATAAAGATAATTTAATGTGGTAAGCTTTAAAAATTATAATATATATACTTCTTTGAGATTATTATATATTAAGAAATGATAATATATACTTATTTTGTTGCTGAGTTATAACATGAGATAGATTCAAAGGTTTATTGACATTTAATTATTCTTTTTATCAGTTAGCTTAATAATGGGCTTCTATTATGAATATCCTTGCAAAAATTCATCACTCAATGTCTAAGAAAATGGGCTAGATAATTTTCCTTCTTCCTTATCTTCTCTGTAATTTAATTCTGATGAGTCAACACATTCCCACCCTTCAGGATACTATGAATCTATGATCTACATATGTAATTCTTCCCCCATGTATTATAATTCTCCAGTTAAAAAAATCAGAATACAAGTGTATTTTTTTAGAAAATTCAAAGGCAGAAATTAACTAAGAATTTAAACTGATGAATTAAAGAAGGGATGTTCTGCAGAGTTAACTTAATTAGATAAGGTGCAAATATGTCTGATACATTTAAAAAACCTAATCAAATTATTCCTTTTTCATCTTTAATATAAATCATATGAAATCTTGATAGCATATTACATTATTGTATCTACATGGAGCTTACGTTTCTCTATTAATTTAAAGAAGAAAAAATCACAAGTTCAGGCTTTAATTCCTTTCACTCATGGGAACATTAAATATTAAATATTAATTTATAGGTAAAACTGGAGAATGGTTGCTAATTCAGAAATTATTTTTTATATTGCTTAGGAAAAATCCCAATTCTAGCATTGTCTTTCCTAAATATATGAGATTTAGAATATTTTCCTATTAGCTCCAATTTTGATATGATTACTCCAATCTTTGGTTGAATAATTGCTACTGATTTTTTTCCTGTGCCATTATTCAGGCTTCTAGGAAAATCCTTTACTCTAAAATTGTGTTCTTTATTTTAAAGTATGTCACATATTTTTGTCACTATTTCTACTATTTTCCCTTAACTATGTATTTAAAGCTAAAATAATAATAAATACAAATTCATGTTTATTCTCAAGGGTATTCTAACATAATTAGTATATAAAACTTGATTCAGAGTAAAAGCAAACAGTAGAAGGCTGACTTCTAGACTCACCATCCTGAACTTCTGGGATTATCATTACAGCCCTCTCATTGTTCTCCCTGCTTCTACATTGCCTTGCTGTAGACAACACTCTTAATACGTGATGCATTTTTGCCAGTTCTTTTCTTTCAGCACTCCAAATGTTGCGCCACTTCCTTCTGGCCTCCGTGATTTCAGATGAGAAATATGCTCTTATTTGAATTGGTGTTCCTCTATGAATAAGGTGTCCTTTTTCTCTGGCTGTTTTTTAAAATGTTTTCCTTGTCTTTACTGCTCACAAGTTTAATTAGGATGTGTCTTCCTGTGTATTTCTTTAGATTTATTCTATTTAGATTTCTCTAGGCTTCTTGAATCTGTAGGTTTATGTCTTTTTCCAAATTTGGTAAGCACTCAGTCATTATTACTTTGAATATTCATTCACCTCTACTTTCTTACTTCTCTCTTCTGGAATTCCAATAATAAAAATGTTAGATCTATTGTTATTATCTCACAGGTCCCAGAGGCTCTGTCCATTTTTTTCACTCAGTTTTCTCTCTGTTGTTCAGATTAAGTAAATTCTATTGATCTGTCCTCAAGTTCACTGATTCTGTCCTCTGTTATCTCCAGTCTGCTATTGAGCCCATCCAGCAAGTTTTTTTCTGATTATTTTATTTTTCAGTCCTACAATTTCCACTTTGTTTATTTTTTATAATTTCTATATTTTTGCTGAGATTTTTCTATTTTTCATTTGTTTCAAGAGAATTTGTTAATTGTTTGTTGAAGCAATAAACAATCATAAATGAACAGATCCTCTAACATCTGATTAATTATGGTTGATTGTCTTTTCTCATTCAAGTTGTGTTTTTCCTGATTCTTGGTATTTTTAAATTATATATATATATGTTCCTCAACTTACAATGAGGTTATGTCCTGATAAACCCACTATAAGTTGAAAATATTGTGAGCCAAAAATGTATTTAATACACCTAACCTACTGAATGTCATGGCTTAGCCCAGCTAACTTAAACGTGCTCACAACACTTACAGTAGCCTACAGTTGGGCAAAATCATCTAACACAAAACCTATTTTACAATAAAGTGTTGAATATCCCATGTAATTTACTGAATACTGTACTGAAAGTGAAAAACAGGATAGTTGTCTGGGTTCAGAATGGTTGTATCGGTTGTTTATCCTCATGTTCATGTGGCTAACTGGGAGCTGCAGCCGACTGAGTTGGGAGAGAGTATCACACCACATATTGCTAGCCCTGGAAAAGATCAAAATTCAAAGTACCCGTTGCTACTGAATGTGTATCACTTTTGCATCATAACTGTAAGTTGAACCATTGTAAGTCAGGGACCACCTGTGTATGTGTATAATTTATATATATGATATATATTATACACAAAATATATAAAAATAAAACAGGCATACAAATATAAAAAAAATAAAATAATTTTTTATTGCAGCCTAGAAATTTTCGGTATTATGTTGGAAGATTCTTGATCCTATTCAAATCTTCTACTTCTACTTTAGCAGGCAATCACCCTACTAGGATTTAGTGTATAGGTCCTGGCCTACTTTTATGAACTGTAGTTCCAATAACAATTTAGTTTTCAGAGGTCGTGCAATGCTCCTCTGATCTGCTTCATTCTTATGGAGCCACTGGGGTTCCTGCTCAGTTCTAGCAGGTGCTACCTGAGCCGTCCAGTGTTTTTAGGTGGCAAGTTTATAAAAAAATGGATGTGGGGGGCTGGCCCGGTGGCGCGAGTGGTTAAGTGCGCAGGTTCCGCTGCGGCGGCCCAGGTTCGCAGGTTCGGATCCTGGGCACGCACTGATGCACCGCTTGGCAAGCCATGCCGTGGCGGCGTCCCATATAAAGTGGATGAAGATGAGGCACAGATGTTAGCTCAGGGCCGGTCTTCCTCAGCAAAAAAAGAGGAGGATTGGCAGATGTTAGCACAGGGCTGATCTTCCTCACAAAAAAAAAAAAAACGGATGCAGGTCACTTGCTGCCATTATGTGGAAAGTTAGTCTCCTAGTCTTTCAGTGCCATAGATGCCAACATATCATGCTTGCTAGTGCCACTGATTGTGGTTGGGTGAGTCTTTGCCCAGAATCCACTTATGATGATGCCTTTGGATGTCAAATCCATCACTGCTCCAGGTGTAGGACAGGGTCCTGGATGCAGCTGTTGCTGCGGCTACAGATCTGTTACTACTGCCTTGGTAGGCACTGGGGATAAATCTCCCCACTAGGTCTCTGCTGGCCTGTCCCTTTGGCCATAGAGGGCAGATTTTTCTTGTTTTGTTTTTGTTTTTCTATGCTTGTTGGTGGTTCAGCTCATTCTTTTCTTAAAATCATCTCATGCCTCCCCATTTCACTTGGATTGAAAGTCTATAAAGCCTTGACGATCTGGCCCCAAATTATCTTCCTGATCTCATTTATTACTACCCTCTCCCTTACTCTTTCTACCCTAGCCATAATCACCTTCTTGCTGTGCCTTGAATATTCACTTCTGTACTTGATGTTCCCACCACATACCTGCATGGCTGTCTCCTCTACCTCGTTTAAGTCAGCGTACAGATTATCTTCTCAATAAGGTCTTCTCTGGTCATTCTATTTAAAATAACATTTGTTCTCTTTTACTGCAGATGTGGTCTCTGAAATCTGAGTTCCACAATGTTATCTTTTCTAAAAGAACATCTGTTAGATTTGAATAAAAATCTTTATAGGGAGAATCTTAATTTGATTACAAGAGTTAGTTAAACAATGAAGTCAATAATAAAGTTTATTTGCTGACATCAATTTTAAGGATTTTTTTGGCATCGATTCTTCTCTTTTGGCAGTTGGGTGCTGAGAAGAGAAATATTTTGCTATGTTAAGTATTCTAATTATCAGTTATACAAAGAACTGTTATAAAATGCATTCAATGCTAACAATCCTTTGTGTAGTTTTAGTCAATGAAGCTGAGGGAATTTCAGAATATTGTAACGCTTCTAGTCTAATATGGATGATGCCTTTATTTCCATCACAACTTGCCCTTTCTCATTCCCTCATATAAAAGCAAAGCCCTGAAGGTTATGGTGTTTATCAAACCTGTCTTTGTTTCTATTTCCCTTACCATACCCTAGGTTTAATTCCTCACCACATATTTCTTAGGCTACTGCCATGACTTCTACAAAGATCATCCCACTGTTTTCTGTTTTTTATCCCTTTCCAATGCATCTTACATTTTTACCTTTAATAACTTCTCTTCAAATAAATATAAAGAATTTAACTCTAATATTCATTTCCTTCATAATTAAACTTTTAAGATCCATTTGCAAAGTTTGTCCTGTCCTTCATACTACAGCAACTCAGCTCATGCTTCCTAAACATACCTCATAGTTTCCTTTTTTCTTTTACCTCTGTTACGTTATTCTTTCCCTATAATGTCAAATTTACTTTGCTATAATATTTTTCAGTATCTCTGAAATGGTATCCACTGTTAATGTTATGTAAATTTTTCTTTTTCAGATCCTTAGAACACTTTGTATTTTTAGTGAGAATTTCATTATGCGTGTTTTACTTGTTTGTACATAGACTTATTTTATTGCTAGCCACTGAAATCCTGGATTAAATGTATTAGTGAGTTACTTATCTCCCTTGCTGCTTCAGTGCATAACATATTGAAAATAGAAAATATATTTGAGAAAATTTAATAATCATTTCTACAGAAATCATCATATTCTTTAGTGAATTTTTTTTATAAAATTCCAGACAAATGACCTTTCACTTTAGAAATGTATTGAAAATATTTCATTTTGTTTTCAATTAAATAGTAAAATGATCCCAAATGTTGTGAAATTAAATGGAAGGACTTTATAAAAACATATATTCTTGATTTTATTTGAGCTTAATATTCATCAGTGAAAATGGCATTTATGATAGCTACACATTGGGTTTACATTTGGTTTCATTTTTATTTAAGCAGTATATAGAGAGCTTTTAATGTTACTTTTTAATTGCTCACCCTTGAGACAAGTTCAGTGATGAAATAAGATTGTTCCTCATCAGAATGTACTTGAGTGCCATGACATGGGCACAATATAGTTTTGTGTTAACTAAAACAACATTAACTGAGATATATGTATATGTTTGTATGTGTTTGTTTATACATATACACATATATGCATATATATCCATGCCCACATAACAACATTTTGGTCAACGATGGACCACATATACAATGGCAGTCCCATAAGATTAGTATCATTTAGCCTAGGTGTGTAGTAGGCTATACCATCTAGGTTTGTGTAAGTATACTCTATAATGTTTGCACAAGGACGAAATCACCTAAGGGCAAATTTCTCAAACATATCCTCTTGTTAAGTGATGCATGTCTATATACATATACATAAATACATACACACATATACATATGTGTGGGATATATATGTATCCACAGGATACCTATATACATATACCCGTGGGATATATATGCGTGGGATATATACATACATATGTATACAAACAGCCTTTAAGTAACTAAAGTGACTAAATAATTTTGATTAAGTAATTAAAATTAAAGTCCTATTCTAAAATGCTTTCTTGGTGCCCCATATATAAATTCTAGAGGAAATTACGCTCCTGTATCCATAGTTTTCACATAGCACAAAACAGCATTTGAATAACTATTTGTCACAGGAAATCCTGCCAAGTCTTTCTCATGGTTAAAAAGAAAACTGCCAAAAAAAAAAAAAAGAAAACTTCTGAGAGCTTCCTAAGTCTTAAAAAAAAAAAGAAAAGAAAACGAGAAAAAAAAATAATAATCTAAGACTTTATATGGTTGCTTGTTTTGAAAAATCGTAACCCTTCTACCTGAATTTTATGATGCATATTTATTAGTTGAGGGAAAATAGGAGCAGACTACAAAGGCACATTCAGTTAAGGTTCAGCTAAATTTGAATTCAAACCATTAAAAATAATTCTTTTATATGTCTTGTGTCTTTCTGCTGACTTACTTTAACGCATAGAACTATCACTTCATTTGTGAGCTGCAGTGAGAAGAAAATAAAATTTTCCTGAAGCACCTCTTAAGAGGAATCTTCTTGTTCACTTTCCACAGGAGATCCTAATGAAGTTAATCACCATGAAATGCAGGTATGCACTGGAATCCAAAATCCACATCAACGAGAATTTCTGAATTTTTGTAAAAGATTAATAAATACTTTAGAATGAGTTTATTTATCATAAAACTTGCCATATTTTATTATAAAACGGCACAGTAAGATGTGGGGCTATAAATCGAGTGTACATGCAGGCTGTTGCTATAGCCAGATTTCTGGCCTCAGCAGGGGAGAACACACAGCACGTTTATTAATTGACCCCTTGTTGATTCCAAACCCTGACTCATTTTTATTAGACCTCTTGCCCCCATCAGAAGCATTTACTACCCATATATGCAAATTAGGAAAAATATGCAAAATTCAAGCATACTTTTTAAAAGTTACATTTACCAAGAAATCGCAGACAAATTAAAATCTTTCCTCACGTGAAAAAGAATTAGAATTCCGTATTTGTTTTTTGTTCCTGAGCATATTCATGTCTCCACAAACCAACATTTCCCAAAGCATGTTTTACAGCAAACTAACACCCCTAACTCTTTTGAAAAATTATTGAGTGGATGATAAATACTGGGTTAAATCAAGTTAAGTAGGGTTTTATACTACTGAAATTCTTGGAATCTTAAATACGCTAATGGGATTTGCAAATATCTAATAGTCCATCATATTTCTGAATGCATTTGACCAGAGAAATATTCACCTCTTTTTCTTCCCACACTCCCAGTCATTTCAGTGGGTGAGGATTCTGGGAAACCAACTGCAGAAATGCAGCCCTAGAAAAATAACTTCCTTAAATGAGCAAAGTTTATTCTTTTGTTTTGTTTAATGATTCACTTTGGAGAGCATAAGAGACCCTCAAATAACACCCACCCACCCACCCACACACACACACACACACACACATTTACAAGCCCTCATTATCCTCCTGTGCTCATCGCTTCATCTCTTTTCCAGACTTTAGTCTGGGTGCTATAATTTTATCCTTTTCTGGTACTAAGTAGAAAATCCCCTTCTCACTTTAGACTTTACCCTCTTGATCAGGAAATGCATAGCGGTTGATTCCTTTTACAACTATTCACACATTCTTGCCAAAGCTGCATTGTGAAGCTTCTAAGTAGTGAAGTCATCAGCTGTATGTAAAATGTGATACTACATTGAAAATGCATGCCAGCTCTGGTAACAGAGAACAGCCAACTGAAAGTCCTGACTCCGCCTCTCTTTGTAATCTTGAACAAATATTTAACCTATTAAACATTATTGTCTTCATTTTTGAAAAGGTCATCATAATAGTAACTACCTCATGAGGTTCTTGCGAGGATTAAGTGATGTAATGCATGTAAACTCTCTTTGTATAACAGTGCAGGCCACAGAGTAAGCATTTGATACATGGCAATTTTCAGCACTGGTGCTGTCAGTATTACTATTCTTTTAAGTAGTATAACTAGAATTGTTTTGCATATCATCCAGTACCAAAACCTTTCCTCAAAGCTTCAGAAAACTTTGTTTGTCAATCACTTGTGGTTACATAGTATTTTGTAAAAAAAAAATAATTCTAACACATGGTTGCCCCTATTTGTATCTTCAGCATCCATCATGGTACTTGACCTATAATAAGTGCTTAAAACTTGGAAAAAATGAATGACCCTGGACGTAAATGCTCAAAATGATGAGAATCTTGTGAAGAAAAAAAATATTATTCTAACCGTTTGCAAATCTGGTGTTTTATCCACATCCAAAATCATTTTTTCCTTTCTCAATCATGTAAGAAATATAAGATTATCTGAAATGTAAATTTCATAAAATTTGGTTAAATAGAAATTAAATATTAAATAAAAATGTTTTTATTAGCAAGTAACATTTTTGTTTATGGTTAACTCTTTTACTTTGCTCACATGTCAAAATGATATATTTGACATTAAATTTGTTACTTATATTATAAATTACTTTGTATTTGAATTATAAACTACAAGGATATTTTGATTTCCTGATTCGCATGTTATTTGCTTTATCATCATAGTTATTTTATGATAATTACAAGAGATCTCCCTTTCTAATATTTATGTGCTTTTTGACCCTCTAGTAAAGAGTTTAAAATAGTCAAAGTATTGTTCATACCGTTAGTATATTCTCACTATAATACAAAACATAACAAAGAGGAAAGAAATATAAGACAGAAACCATGTTATTAAATAGCGAACGAAAGAATCTAGCATTTTATAAGCATTTTAATTTCAGTATTAATAAAACTCGTCTAATGAAAACCATTGGGGACAATCTGTAGGCCAAAATTTAGGTTTATTAACTTGCTGCGACAAGGGAGATTGCTTACCGGGGGAACCCTGGGCATCTGGGTAAGAGGTAGTAGGAAAAGTTTTGTAAAGGCTGGGCAGGCCATAAATGTTTCTGAGGAGAGGTTAAGGTTTACACAGATCGGGTCTGGGTTTGTTGCTGTCATGATGCAAAGACAGCTTAGTACTGAGTGTCTCAGTAATCTCAACTGAGAGGTATCAAAGCGGGTTTGGGGCCATAATTGGCAAGAAAGCAATCACTCAAATAAAGAGGATAATTATGAGACTTTAATGTTACAATATGGACTTGGGAGAAATATTGTTTCCAGTTAACTTTAGCAGTATCTATTACACAGCCTGATTAATGGCAAGGCCATATTTTCATATAATTTTTATTTATTTAAATATTATCCATTGGTTTAGTTGCCTCTATCAATAAACTTCAAGTGCGTTGACTTATTCATTTTTAAATTCCCAGGCTTTTTCCGAGATATAGAAGTTCAATAAGTATTTGTTTTGGGGGAAGAAAGAGAAAAGAAATGGATAAAGATCATCAGTAATGTGTATTTTACCACTAAAATTGCAGCCGTAACAAATCCATAGCTAAGTGAATTCCTTAGCTAAGGGAAATGAGTCTAATCCACAATGTCTATTTTGTATACGGAATTCTACGTCCTTTATTTTCTGGTTAGACTGTTTTATATTGATATGAAAATTAAGCTATATAAAAACAGCTTAAAAGGGGCCAGCCTAGTGGCACAGTGGTTAAATGTGCACGCTCCGCTTGGGCGGCCCGGGGTTCGCAGGTTCTGATCCCAGGCGCGCACCAAGTCACCGCTTATCAAACCATGCTGTGGCAGCGTCCCATATAAAGTAGAGGAAGATGGGCACAGATGATAGCCCAGGGCCAATCTTCCTCACACACACAAAAATAAAAACAACGTAAAAGATTTGCTGATAAACTGGTATTATTCTTTTCTTTTCTCCTCAGTATCCATCTTTCTTTGAATTATGAAAATCAACTATTAAAACTGTCTCAAAAACATTATATAGTGGTCCAATCTTCCACATGTCTTTGACTTTATAGGATCACCTATAAGAGATGTGCTTGAATATATTGCTGTATAGTAGTAAGTTTGGCAGAGAGTCATTAGGGAAAATTAGCACTGGATTTAGTTTTTGAAGTTGCTTTCTCTGAGAAATAGGTGAGAGACATCTGTAAATGATGAGAAAACTGTCTTAAGATGCTGTAATATATATTTTTTAAACCCTGGAGCTTTCAAGCATTATTGAATTTACAGGCTTGTGTTGACATTTTCCTCCATTAATTGGAACACTTGCACTTCCTGACCAAGAGCAAATATGAAAAACAAGTGAGGGAAAAAAGTGAAGTTTATCAGAAATGAGATCACAGAGCCATTTCTTCCAGTAAGCAATAACACACTACAAATATATGCAAACGTGTATACCAGAAGTCTATTAAAACTGTTGTCTTTTACTATATTAATAACAATATAGTTCATTATGGTCTGTAAGCATACACAGTTAAAAAAAAGGTTATGGGTGTCTAAGATTTTGAGAGACTACTAAAGCAATTATCAAATTTAAAAAAAGATGATTTTATCTGATTTTTTATTATTAGAAATATTTGGTATGTTTATTACATTCTTAATGTATTATAAAGTGGGATTTTACCAGAATCTTTCTATTAATGATTGGAGAAATTCAATTAGCTATGCTTAATATTTGAAAACAAAAACTGTTTTCAGTGTATTTGCACAATAAATCGGAACATGGTGCATATAAATTGTTTATATTTAGATTTAAAGCGCCGCATGGCAATGAAGGCAAGATTCTTTGACAGTGGTTTTTAAGACGAGTATCATCCTTTTATATTGTCTTCCTTCATTTCTCAGAATTACTGAATAAATTTCTATAGATAATATTTGATAGAGCTTGAACAGTAAACTACTCTCCATTTCACAAAAAGATTGTTTAAATAAGCCAACATCACCTTAATATACAATTGTGTTATTCAAGGCAGATTTTGTTTAGATAGCAAAAGTTCTAATAAGAAATCTCTACTGGTAAAAGAGGCAAAGTTTCATTTTGAAATAGTCTAGGCTAAGTGTCTAGTTTACATTTCAGTAAATTTAAATTGACAAGTGGAATAAATGTGGAAACAGCCCTTGCTTTTGGCCCCCAGCCTCAAGCTTAATTCTGGAGAAAATACAAAAGAGAAAGAGAGAGAAGCATTCTGAAAAAGCAACACTAAACTCTGAGAATCACTTCCAGCAAGGGAGAAGGTACAGTCTGGAGCAGTCAGGAAATATGCTGGGTGCAGCTTTTGAGCATTTCCCCCCCGCCCCCACATTCCCCTGGGCATATTATTGTTTGACCTTCTGCCACTATACAATAAAAATCAGTTACTACAGCCAAGGCCACTCAGGTTTTGTTGGAGTAACATCAAGACAGCATCAAAACTGGCCAGGGAGGGAATATGGTACAGGTAGACCAGATAAGCCTGAAAATTCCTGCCTTCTTTCTCCCTCCATCCTTCTATTCCCAGGGCCAGTGGATTCAAATCAAAGGAGATTATCACCTTGGACTACTATCGTCCAAGTGCAAAGCTCAAACTTTTTGAAGTTTAAGAGAGGACTCTTAAGGTAAAGTTGCAGAGTTCTCTGAGGAATGAAATTGAAAGATAGGGTGGTAACAATTTGGGTATTTCAGAATCTAGAGCTCTCTTCCCCCAGGGCATAACCCTCAACTGTTCCCACACTCAGTTTGGACTTCGGTGTCCTCTCCTGATAAGCCTAGCCAGCTTCACCTTAAGTAATGTATTGTAGGGAGGAAGAATTTTCCTATGCTGTTGGGTCCTTCTGGCTGGGGTACGAATTAAATTGACATGAGACAGAATAACAGGAGAAAATCAAACAAAGCTTTATAACATGCATACATGGCAGAGACCCAGGAAAAACCAGAAAACTCACCAAAATGACAGAAGCTCTCATCTTAAATATCATCTTCAGCTGAAGAATAAGGAGGATATTGGGGGTGGAGGGAGTCAGTTATGGGAGATTACCAGAAAAGCACAGTAAACAAGAATAAGGTTATGCAGATTTAAGTCCTCGCCTTCCACATTGATAAGAGTTTCTAGAGATAAAGTCATCCCTCCTTTTTCCTGGTACAAAGAGAGAGATACCTTTACAGATGGAGATTTCTGTTACATTGTAAATGTCTCTTACAAAGGGTAAATTCTACTTTTCAAGATTTTTTATTTATTTTCCCCCCAAAGTCCCAGTAGATAGTTGTATGTTATAGCTGCACATCCTTCTAGTTGTTGTATGTGGGACGCGGCCTCAGCATGGCCAGAAAAGTGGTGCATCAGTGCATGCCAGGGATCCGAACCCGGGCCACCAGCAGCGGAGCGCGCGCACTTAACCACTAAGCCATGGGGCCCAAATTCTACTTTTCAGAGCTTCACCCACATGTACAGTTTTTAAAAGTAATCAGCCCAAAATAATCTTCACACCAAAGAGACACATTTTGGGGTGGCCAATTCTGATCCTCCACAGTATCAAAAGGAAAATAAGTTCCTGGAAAAAATATTATATATCTGCTTTGTATCACTGCTATGGAATATGACAATAAACAGAAATGTGTATATTGTAAAAATGGGAGTAAATGAAACAGAGCTCAAGAATAATAACTAGTCTCGAAGAAGGGGAGAGTTTAGCAATTAGGAAGGATGCTAGTAATATGAATTAAGATTGAGAAGTCACAAAGAAGAACAAGACGACAATAATTATGTCTGAAAAATATAATGAAAGTATGAAAAATATAATAATACAAATTATAAAAATAGATGGCATTACTTCTGGTTTCAACTTTGAAAAGTAAAGAACTTGGAAGTTTTTATTTACTTACTACAATAAGAAAAAGCTGAAAAACTGAAAATCAATGATGTTCCTTGGCTCTATCAGAGAATTAAGGCCATAGTTCTGCCACCCTGAAATCTGGAGAGGCAGTTGAATCCAGACAGGCACAGCCAAGACCTGCTTGCCTCGTGCAGAAACTGGCAGGAACACTTTAATATTGACTTTGTGAAATGCAGTAGCCTGATGAGGACTAGTATGAGAGTGACGGGCTGCAATCTTGGGGGAAACACACACTCATTTCTGGACCACCCTCCCAGAACCCCACGAGGTTCTCACAGGGAAGGAGATCTCAAAGATCTCTCCTCTTCGTGGCTCTGGCAGAGAAAGAGAAAGAGTTATCATTGTGAAATAAGCCCAGAACCTTCCTTGTAAAAAAGGCCTACTTTCCAGAGGAAAAGACTTTGCTAGAGCCTTATCCCAACTGAGGGAATGGAATTCCTCTGACTCCAATCCCCTTTCTGTCTCACCTGAGGGGGTAAAAACCACAGTCAACAGGGGTGAGGACTTCAAGTAAATTGATTAGAACTCTGCAGCCAGGGAAGAAAATAGGAGACTGTTGGGGGAGAAAAAGCTATGGCCCTTGAGACACTTGTGATGGTCACATCCCCAAGGCACAGACCCACTAAAGAACTGAGATTATAGACTGCTCGCTCTCTCCCGTAACACAACACAACACACCACACCAAAAGGATATGATAACCATAGATTAAGGCTGAAAGAACTGCAAGACACAAAAGTTCTCTAAGGAGGAGTACAAAGGGAAGCCCAAAGTCAGGGGAGACAAAAAACAAGGACACTGTAAGAATGTGAAGCTTCTAGTGTTTATAGCTTAAGAAATATTAAACAGAGTTCAATTGCTATCCAAATTAACATATATCCTCACACTAAAGGCTTCTTGGCCTCAATCCTTGGTATCTGATGCAACATGTCTGGCTTTCAATAAAAAAATTACAAATCATGATAAAGGCAAGAAAAAACAGGCTAAGGATACAAAGCAAACATCAGAACCAGACTTATATATGACATAGATATTGGAATTATCAGACAGAGAATTTAAAATAACCATAATTTGTACATTAAGAAGTCTAATGGGAAAAAAATACCCACTGAAATGTAAGCATAGAGATGGAAACTCTAAAAAAGAATTAAAAAGAAATGGTAGAAATTAAACTTACTGAAGCAAAAATGAAGAACGCCTTTAACAGGCGTCAGACTTGAAATTGCTCAGTAAAGAATCCATGAGCTTGAAGCTAGATCAATAGAATCCTCCCAAACTGAAATGCAAAAAGAAAAGGAATGAAAACAAACAAGTTCAACCAAGAACTGTGGAAAAATAGCAAACTTTATAACATAATACACAATTGGAATACCAGAAGGAGAAAAGAGACAGAATGGAACAGAGGAAATATTTGAAGTAATAATGGCTGAAAACTTTCCAAGTTAATGACAGACTCCAAACCTCAGATCAAGAAAGCCCAGAGAACGCTAAGCAGAAAAAACACCAACACACACATACTCATAGACATATTATATTCGAGCTGGAGAAACAGAAGACAGAGCAAATCTTGAAAGATCCAGAGAGTGAAACAGCTTGCCTACAGAGGAACAAGGAAAGAATTACAGCAGACTATTATAAGATCAGAAACCATGCAAAAAAGAAGAGAGTGGATCTAAATATTTGAAGTGCAGAAAGAAAAATATCACCAGCCATATCCAGTAAAATCATCTTTCAAAAGTGAAAGAGAAATAAAGAATTTCTCAGAAAAACAAAAACTATGGGAATTCATCTCCAGCAGACCAGCTCTGAAAGAGATGTTCAAAGAAGTTCTTCTGGTTTCTCATATAGATCAGAAGCTGAGATCTACATAAAAAAAGCGTATTGGAGAAGGAATAATAAAGTCTTTTATTTGCTTATTCTGAATTGATCTAAAAGATAACTGTTTAAAGCAATAATAGTAATCTATTTGGCAAATGTAACATAGGGATGAGAGAAATGAATGACAGCAGTGTCACGAGATGAGAGAGTAGAACCAGGAATATCTTAATACACATGAATTGGTATAGTGTTATTTGAAAGTGGGTTTAGATTAGCTAAAACTGTATATTGTAAATTTGAGGGCAACCACTATTTTTTATAAAAAGAGGAGTGTAATTACTATGATAAGAGAGAATGAAATCATATACCAAAGAAGACAGAAAAAGAAGAGGAAAAAAGAAACAGAATAAATGCAATGCGTAGAAAACAATTATAAACATAGCAGGTATTAAAGCAAAATATATGAATAACAATTTAATGTGAATGGTCTAAAATACCAATTAAAAGACAGAGAATGTCAGAGTAAATAAAACACAAGACCTAACTATATGCTATCTACCAGAAGTCCACTTTAAATATAAAGACATATATTGGTTACAGGTAAAGGGATGAGGAAAGAAATCCAGTGCTAAACTAACCAAGAGGAAGCTGGAGTAACTATTAATTTGAGACAAAGCTGACTAAAGAACAAGAAATTGTATCAGGGACAAGAGAGGCATTACATAATGATACATCCTAGACATGTCAAAATATATGAGCAAAACATTTAAAGATTTAAGAGAAATGGACAAATTGACCAATACAGTTGGAGACATTAACATCCCTTTGTCAGTAACTGACAGATCAAGCAGGCAGAAAATCAGTAAGAATATAGATGACATGAATAGCACTATCCATCAACCTGACCTAATTAATACTAGATCGATACTAATACTAGCCCTATGTAATGAATTAGGCAGTGTTCCTCTGCTTTTATTTTCTGAAATAGATTATGGAGAGCCTGTATTATTTCTTCCTTCAATGTTTGATGTAATTTGCTAGTGAAATCATCTATGCCTGGTGATGTGTTTTTTTGAAGGTTTTGATTATTGATTCAATTTCTAAAATGAATATAGACTTACTAAAATTGTCTATTTCTCCTTTTAGAAGTTTCGGTAGTTTGCCTATTTCAAGGAATTGGTTCTTTTCACCTAAGTTATCAAATTTGGGGGCACAGATTTGTCCATAGTATTCCTTTACTATCCTTGGATTTCCATGGGATGCTCTCTCTTTCATTTTTTATATTAGTAATTTGTGTCTTCTTTTTCATTAGCTAGCCTGGCTCAAGGTTTTTTAATTTTATTGATCTTTTCAGGGAAACAGCTTTTGGTTTCGTTATTTCCTCTATCGCTTTCCTGCTTTCAATGTTATTAACTTCTGCTCTAATTTTTACTATTTCTTTTCTTCTGCTTTTTTAGGTTTAAATTGTTCTTCTCTACTTTCCTAAGGCACAAGCTTAGGTTTTTGATTTTACGTATTTCTTCTTTTCTAATATATGCATTTAGCGCTATAAATTTCTGAGCACTGCTTTCGCTGCATTCCACAGATTCTTATAAGTTATATTTTCGTTTTCACTTAGTTCAACTATTTCAATTTCTCTTGAGACTTCTTTAACATATGGATTATTTAGAAGGGTATTTTTAAATTTTCAGCGTTTAGGGATTCTCCAGCTATCCAGAATGTGATCTATTTGTGACTGTTCCATGTGAGCTTGAGAAAAATGTGTATTATTCTGCTGTTGTTGAGTGAAGTGTTTAATAATGTCAATTAAGTTCAGTTCAGCTATGTAAAGAAGTCAATTTTCTCTGACATTCACGAAATAGACCACATTCTGGACTTTAACAAATTTAAAAGATCATAAATCATACAGTATATGTTCTCAGATCACAATGAAATTTAACTAGAAGTCACTAACAGAATGACAGTTGGGAAATGCTGGTACTGTACATATCTAATTATATATTGCCTATTTTCTATTTTGGTTATTTCACAGGTCAATTTATTTTTTCCTGTCCAAATCCCCTAATTCTAGTTTGAATCTATCTACTAAAAAGATGGATGAGGCTCTCTTTGTATTTCAGCTGTTGGCTCTACTTCAAAATAGTTTTTGAACATTTCACGAAGTCTAATCTTGAAGTCTCCTGTTGATTTATCTTGATTTTCTTACAATTTTTATTCCATTTTCATTTCTACCCTTAAGAAAAAGACTTTTTAAAAAAGGACTTACACAGTTTACTTCCTACTTTTCTTCACTTCCCAAGACAATTAAAAAGTTTTAAAGAGTTGAATTACTTAAATCAATCTTTCCTTTCCTCTCCTGCTGCTTTGAATCACTTTTTTCTGATCAGATAAGCTTAAAATTAAGTGAAGTAGTGGCTGAAAATCTGGCTATCAAGGAAAATAAATACCAGCAAAATTCAGAGTTCTCTTGCAAATTTCTGTCACTCTACCTGTGGTTTAGAAAAGAAAGATCCTTAATTATAATTTGGGACTCTGCTGTAAACCAAGTTAAGAATTCAGCTTCTGTAGATCTGCCTTCTGACCTAATGGTTTTACAATGTGATTGTTTTTCCCAAGAAATGCTGAAGAAATGGTAATATATTTCCAAGGTGGAAGGAAGGAGCTAATGGGAGGGAAGGATTATAAGTAGGTTGTGCAGATAAAGCTGAGTAAAGTAGTCTCCACTTATCTGCAAAGGATACATTCCAAGACCCCCAAGTGGATGCCTGAAACCTCAGATAGTACCAAACCCTATACATACTACATTTTTCCCTATACATAAATATCTATGATAAAGTTTAATTTGTAAATTAGGTGTGGTAAGATATTAAGGACAATAACTAATAATAAAATACATCAATTATAACAACATACTGTAATAAAAGTTACCATAGATCTTAGCAACCTCAGCATATGATTCTTTTTCTTTCCTTATTAAGTGGAGAACTTTCAACTTTTCACTTAAAGGAAGCACTTGATGGCTTCTCTTTGGCATATCTGAATTGCCAGTATCACTACTCTTGTGCTTTTGGGCCATTATTAAGTAAAAAGAGTCATTTGAACACAAGCACTGCAATACCCTGACAGTCGATCTGATAACTGAAAGGGCTCCTAAGTGACTAACGGGTGGGTAGCATATACAGTGTGGATATACTGGACAAAGGGATGATTCATGTCTAGGGCAGGATGGAATAGGATGGCATAAGATTTCACCATGCTACTCAGAACAGAGCACAATTTAAAATTTATGACTTGTTTATTTCTGGAATTTTCCATTTAATGTTTTCAGACCACAGTTGACCACAGGTAAATGAAACCACGGAATGCAAAACCGTGGATAAGGGGGGACTGCTGTACACACAGAGAGAGTTTTCAGGAAGGATTTACAGTCTTGAGGGAGAACATCTTTTGAGCTAGAATTCTGTTTTAAAGCTTCACCATACAAGTTAAAACCAGCTGACTTGTGAATGCTTGTTGCTTTCTTTCCTGTGATTTTTGAACTCTTCTTACGTATGGTAACTTATTAAATTTTGTCATGTCACAGGTTTCCTAAAATTTTCATTGTTATACAAAGTCAAAATTTTTGTCATTTACAAAGAAAATGCAGGAGGTACCCTTATTTCGTGACTTTATATGGGAAATGAGAATTCTTCCGGGAGGAACTTGAGGATTTGACATGGAAAAAAACACGTCAAACAAAAAAGAGAGGCCACCATTCATTGACACTGTAATAAAGTAACCATTTTTCACAAATTAACAAGACAAGGTGTGCTCTCAGGAGGTTTTGTAGGGGACCCAATGCAAAATTGATTGGCACAAATTGATCAACCATTTAATGGACCTCCAGCTGTTAATCCACAAATCTGGCTTGGATTGAATTGGAAAATTATTGGGCTTAATCCATCTGTTGCCCGTGTAACACAGCTGTATGCATTCAACAGAAACAAGACAGTGCAACACAAAACAAAACACACGAAACAAGACTGTGACCTGATACACTCATCTCAACTAAATGAGTGCTACAGCTAACAAGAATACTTTATTTTCACAGGATAGTGAATTGGCAGTTTGAATAAGATATTTCATTCGGCTCACACACCAAACCACAACTTTGTACTTTGTGTCATAATGTTATCATTGTTTGTATTATACTTGTTTTAGAAGAGTAGTTACTCAGTTTTTTCTTGAAGGTCACTATTAGTAATGTTATACTATGATAATATGATAAGAGGCTGAGCAGTGTCCTATTTTAACCATGACATTATTCAAATAACCATACTGGTCGGGGGACTGACAGAAACACAAGATAACTTTCTGAGTGAACAGAAATTTCTGTATGTAGATAGGATGTAGGTTACATGGAAGTATGTATTTGTAACAAATTTGCAAAATTTGGTTACATGATAGATGTAAGATCAGAGCGTTTCATTACATGTATGTTATACTTCAATAAAAATGAGTTTTTATACAAAATTGAGATATAGTCAATGAGTTATAGAGTGAATATCAAGTTAAGTGTGTTCTTCTACTTTACTTCCATATATTTGCACAACCTGGAGAAAAATAACTACAAAATAACTATACTTACAGCTTGGAAGGAAAACATTCTCTTCTATTTTAAATAACAGGAAAAAGCATAGACATATTTGTGATGAAATTATTCAGCTGCTACTGAAAATACAACTCTCACATTTATGTCTTATTCTTTATGAGAGAGAAGCAAATTAGAAGGCTAGGTAATGCCTAAGTATATGTAATAGAGTAATTGTCTTTAAGAAATATTCATATAAAAAAATTCATCTATATTCCAAGTCAAATTACAGGTCTATGTTAGAGAACATCTCCAAAAAATATTTTCAATCAACTTATATACCAAAAAGAGATACATAAAAGACATAAACTTTTGAAAAATCTGTATACGTGCTTTGGGTTTTTCTCAAACCTAAATATTTGAGGATAATTTTACAGAACATGTATATTTTAGGTATTTCTAAAGCTTCTGGTCTCTTTGGTATATAAGTATTCAGAATATACCTTCCTTTCAAACGATTTGAAAAGATTTGTATTTGCTCTTCTGAAGAAAGCTTTCACAGCTGGCTGCTTTGAGTGTTTCCCAGATACAGTTTTCCAAATAAGAAATATTTTCTATTGGGATATTTTCTCCTGGAGTGCATCAGCTTTCTTCAACAGTAAGTAATTTTAAATTCCCATTTAGAGTCCCTTACTAGTGTCTACACATATACAAATCAGTGCATGGTATGGTGCTGGCAAAATTAACTGCCACATCATCACCCATGTCTTTCTCAAATAATATTGCTTGTAAGCTCCAACCATAAGAACTCTAGAAATAAACAGTGCTCCTCCCCTTTTCTTTACTTATAAAATACATAAATTATGGACTGTATTTAAAATTACATCTGTATAGAAAATGTTGTGTACATAATCGTATGTTATTCAATGATATAAAAATAATTTTGTAGTGAGAATATAATGTGAAATTATATAACATTCTAAACAACAATTTTAAAGTAATATATTCAGGTCTATCTCTAGCAGACAATATTTTATTATAGATGAAAAAAGAAATAAAACTGTATTTCAGTCTTAGCAACTATATTAATGTTTCAGTTGCTAATACTGAAATGATTTTTTTTAATTTATTCCAGTGTATCACTCCTTCTATGAGGTTTAATTTATATTTATTTATGTTTTTGATATTTTTCACTAATATTACAGAGGGCCTGGGACAGATGAGTGATTTTCTTGATAAGAAATTTCTTGATAAAACAATTATCTTATCAAGAGATTTCCATCTCTCTCTTTGCAGAAGATATATTCATCCATAATAGGGTATTGGATGACTTCTTGGGCAGAGCCCTAGGTATCTTACGGCTGCATGTTTTCTGGGAAAAAAAAGTCCATAAAGTCTGACACTAGTCAAATAAGGGACCTATGGAAATGGGCACTAATATTTATAATTTGCAAAGGTGATGTGTTTGGTTATATAAATAAATGTAGTCTCCACGAACATTGCTGTGCTTTGAAATACTCTTACAAAAGGAGATAGCCAATAAACCTTGTAGTTATTTCAATCTGTGTTATATATGGTATATTCATGATTTAAGCTTTCAAAGAGTAATCACTTTGGGAAGATAAAGGGAATAATTCAACCATTTCCTTTCGGGTGCAGATATGTTCACAGTGCCTACCTAAAAATGATTGCAAAGAAGGGATTACTTTCCAGATTTTTACTTTTAACTCCATGCCATTATGCCAAATAATCATCAGGCTAGCAAAGGATTTATTATAAATTTACCCATGCTTTGGAACTACCAGTTTGCAGATGGTAAAGCCTTTATTACCTATTGGTCCATTCACCTTCCTTTGAAAATTTCACGTGTATTCCTTTTTTTCAGATTTTACTTACACCATTTACCCTTGTATTGACTGATTTATCTTCCCAATCTGCTAGAGCACACCATAATGTTACCTAGAATCACAAACCTCATAGAAAAAAATAAGAGAATTTAAAAGGAACTGACTGATACGGCCTGACGCCTAGTTTTACCAATAAGTAAACTGGAATACATCAGGGTTTGGATTATCTTGCAAGTGACTAAAGTGAGAAGATGGGTGAAAATGACAGGACCAGTGCCAGGTTCAATGGTACACAGCCTGTCCATCCTGCCTTTTCACTATAATTTAAGACATTTTTTAAAACATTATATATTTAATTTAGTAATAAGAATAAAGAGTTGAACACACCTTTCTTTACTTAGTAGTCTTTAAAGGGGATATCTATATCTCCTTCTCTCTTCTCAGACTCCTAACACCAAAGTCGACAACACATACACCCATCTGATGATGCATCTTATATTTTATTGAGAAAGCACGTACAATCAAATAAGTGCTAACTCATTGCCGTAACACGCTCCAGATTTCATTCCTATATTTGCTTCTGTTTGTGTTGCAGTGGAAGAAGTTCTGCTTGTATCAAAGGCCAACCCCTCACTTTTGACCTTGATCCCATCCCCTAACCTACTACATGATTTCATGCGGCAATCATCCACCATGTTTCTTCTGCATTTTCATTTCTCCATTATTACCAGCTCATTCTATTAGCATATACATGCCTTAATGAAAGAAGAAAAGGCAATCAACACCCAAGTAAACCTAACACTTTGATTTTTACTTTAAACTATTGGTCAGTCAGTGGAGGCTTAATAGTGAGAAAAGGGTATGAATGACTTGATTAAATTTGCATTTTGAAAAGATCCCTTATACTTCAATGGGTAGTTATAAGCAAACTAGTTGAGGATCCATTACGATACTTTATAGGACATGCTGTAGCTTGATTTTATTAGTTTACGGTGGTGAAGATAAATAGAGATCTTGAGGAGGTAAAATAGGAAATTTGAAGGACTGAAAGATAGAAACAGAGATAGGTGGAGGTATGATGAATGATGCCTAGGTTCTTAAATTGTTCAACATGCTCCATGGATGCTACTTGCTGAGATGGGGAACACTGGATTTGTGATGAGGCCAAAGTTATTCAAGAGTTCAGTTTTGGACACGTTGAATTTAAAGGGAGAGAGGCTAAGCCTGGAAATGACAGATAAGAGGCAGGCTTGCCTGTCAGAGGCCATAGTTCGCCACCTGATTGGGTTGCCATGAGCTTGAACAAGGACTCACACAGGGCCTAGCAACCATTTCTTCCCTGTGGTGGGTTTGAGTAGATACTCTGAGGAGTTCTGGGACCCATGCCTATGGGATTGCCATGAGACCACACTGCCAGGGCCCAGTTCCAGGATGGTAGCTTGGCAAGTGTATCCCTTCTTCTATTTGGAGGGATGGTATGCCCCTATTCAAATCTCACAGGACCACATTCGATTGGGCTGCCAGCTTGTTGCAGACGTGCTGACTTTGCAGCTTTCTTATGCTAGGCACAAGCTAAGTTCAGGGCTCTGTACTACTGATTGTTAGCCTTTGGACTAGAATTGTGTTCGTGGGCCTTTAGATTTCTTCTCGTCTGTCTGTGTTGCTGCCTGTGATGCCATCTCTTGTTAAAACATCTGCAGGCAGCAGAGGTGAGGTCAGGTGTCCTTTACCTTGTGTGCCTTCTGCTGCTAGTACAGAGGACATTAACCTCACTCTTTCCGCATGCTCATGACACATGTCAAGTATTCCTCCAGAAGGGCTTGTGCCCTATTACTCCAAGGGTGGGAAGCCATTGCTCTCCAACATCAACATGCCTTTCTAATTGATGGCCCCTTCTGCTTCAGTCAATGTATTGATGACATATTCTCCCAGGTAGATTTTAAACCATGCTGGATGTATTTTCCTTGTCTTTTCTCCCATGAGCATCTCGCCCAATGTGAGGAAAGACAGGGATGCGGCCAACACTGAAGGAGATCACACTCTAGGGATGAAGTAGTTCTGGCCTAAAGAGTTCAAGAGGAGCTATGGTTGCAAGATGTGTTGTTTTGCATTTACACTACACTATACATGTTGAATGACAAATTCAACATGATAAGAAAAAAATTATCATTCCTATTTTCCTGCATTCCCCAAGTAAGAAGTACTTTTGTAGTCATCATCAACTAGCCACAATAACAATTTATGACAGAGTCTTTGGAAACCAGTATTCATAAGCAACACAATGGATAATGTAGCATCATGAATAATGAGTAATAATTTTGCCTACCAATTATTTTAAATTTTCATCGATAAGTTACTATAATTCAAAGGAGTCCATGAATTCTGTTATATATTTTTAATAGAAATTGTTTATATAGACAGAGGTACCCCAAAATAATACTTTCCCTGAGACCCCACATATCCTAAGGGAACCCAGAGAGGGTGGCTGTTACTAAATGAGGCAAAGAGAATTTGAAAGAAATAAAGCCCTGGGTATGCAACAGGTTCAGAGACAAATCATCCAAATTGGAGCAAAATAATAATAAAATATTGGCAAATATTATGGAGAATTATTGTATGGAAAATTACATGACAAACAATAAAATAGATGAAAAAATAAAAATGATAGTTTACCATACATGTTTGATTAGATTAAGAGGAGTTTTATAGGAAATTTTTGAAATTCATTAGTAACAATTAAGCCAACTAGGGGGATAAATATTAACTCAAGAAAAAAAACACATGAAACAAAAGGAGAAGAAATGTAATCATAGTATACAATGGGACACCTCCATTAGAAATCATTTAAACAATAAACATCAGCTTTCCAGAAAACATGTGCTATAACCATATAGACAAGGGAGAGAACTCACATCTTCTGTAGTAGGAAGTCGTGGACAAGGCCTAATGTTGGAAAATCACAGAATGCTAGTAGAAAGGTATTTAGAAATTTGGAGGTAGATAGAAGAGTTCAGTGGTCATTGGAGTTGTCTCTGGGGAGCAGAACTAAGGGGTAATAAGGGATGATAAAAGGAGCACTGGTTTTTACTATTGGTTACATAGATAAATTTGATCTTTTAAAGATGTATATTTAATAATTTAATAATATTCAAATTTTAAAAGTTCTAAAAATAAGCATTTGATTTTGACACAAATTTGCCTTTCTGATCAGTGTATCCCTCTTTTTTTTCTTAACTGTATTTCTAATTGAGTTCTGTATAGCTAGACTTGGTAAGGTAAAAACAGGTGTGTCATAAATAAACATAATTTCCTAAAATAATTATTTTGCTTTTACTCCCTCCTCTAAATATAGATAAGAGCACCTTTGAGATGAATTCAACAATTTTTTTCTTTCCTCTATTTGTATTTTTTAATATACAATTTTCAGAGATATTGGTGAATTCCAATGCATGAACTAATAAATATTATATTTTTATATATCTTTTCTAGTTTCCAAAATTATCCAACAGATTAATAAATTACTGAGAGTATTTTATACAACTTCTCATCTACAGTATCAGATCAATCAAGTAAATTTGGTGGTGATTGGCTACACAGAGAACTGCATAAACTTCATTAGCGTCTATTTTCACTTTTTCTGCTAAACATTGAAAGTGTTGGGCTGGCCCAGTGGCTTAGCGGTTAAGTGCATGCGCTCCGCTGCTGGCGGCCCGGGTTCGGATCCCGGGCGCGCACCGACACACCGCTTCTCCGGCCATGCTAAGGCCGCGTCCCACGTACAGCAACTAGAAGGATGTGCAACTATGACATACAACTACCTACTAGGGCTTTGTGTGGGGGGGGGGGGAAGGAGGAGGATTGGCAATAGATGTTAGCTCAGACCCCGTCTTCCTTAGCAAAAAGAGGAGGATTAGTATGGATGTTAGCTCAGGGCTGATCTTCCTCACAAAAAAAAAAAAAAAAGTGTTATAATCACATGTTCTGGTTGTCAGGTGCTGCCATGCTATAAAATGACTGGTGCTTTTCTCATGAAATGTCCTTCAAATCACAGGCCGCATCTCTGGTCCTAACACTCATACTGTTGTAATTATTGTCACAGCCAAACCCTTCTTTGATTTAATTCTTCAGACTGAACGTCTGAATCTAAAGCATAACCTTGACTTTTGTAGTTGTGTTGTCTAGACATTTTCTAAATCTCAACTTCTTAGATAGAAATGATGTCTTGCATTTACTTGGAATCATTCTTCTATCAGGTTTCACAGGTTTCATGTTCCTAGTCTGACCTCACAAATTAATCTCTTTCAGTTTTCCCGGGAGTTTCATCTTCGTGGAATGACAATTTTCGGCAAGCACAACCATGGAACATAACAAGTTAGGTAGAGATTCCAAAGCAAGAGTTGGCTAGGTTCTTTCAGGAGTTCCCAGATTTGCTGTGCTCCCCAGCATTATAGCACATGTAGCTCAATGTCATGCTTCTGTAAGATTCAAATTACCTCTTCCATTGATTCTGGGGATGACTGTGTTCAGTAGAAATTAGGAAGTTAAATAAATCAGTGCTAAGGGAGTCCACTGTACTCGGCAGGGGGACCTGGTGTGGCTTCGTCCTCACATGGCAGCAAATGGAAAGAGCTTACAGGGACAGAAACTGCCTCCATTTTTCTAACTAAAGTGGTTAAGCAAGCAGGCCGTTAGACTGAGGTGGCTCTAACGCCTTGGTAGACTACGTAAGCAAAACAAAACCTAAGCCAGAGTCAATGCACTCAAATCTGAGAAAATCAAACTTAAGGAGAACCAATCCAAACAGCCAACTTTCCCAAATAAGGCAACTGCTTCAGCTGTGGCCAAACAAAAAATGTCCTTGCTACAACCCTAACCCCACCTCCGCCCGCCGCTCCTGACAGTGGACTGCTCGTAATTGGCACTGCCCGGTTCAGATGGATGTATGCTCAAATAAACTCCTGAAAATTTTAGTGTGTCTCAGTTTACTTTTTAACATAAACTCTTCCAAGAATTGGCTTCCAAATATATATAGATGGACAGATTAATAGATTCACGTATAAAAAACATGCATGTGTGCCTACAGAGGTGAGTAGCTACATGATCTAGAAATAAGTAACATCTCTTCCAAAAAGTAGAAAAATAGTACACGTAAAGTTCTGGGTTTGCAGAAGATACAATGTAAGATCAATTATTTGTTTCCAAAAATACTGGGAAAAGTAGTCTCTTTAAATGACAAATTCCCCTAGAGTATTTAAAATAGAAGCTTAAGGGTTTTTTTTGTTTTGGTTTATTTAGTTTAATATTTCTTATCTATAGCAGGGTGAAACCGTAAGGCTCTGAGGAATAATCTGGCCACATTTTAAGGCAATATTTAAATGTGACTTTTCCACTAAAATTAACTCATCTTAAAGTTATTTAATAGTGGAGGGGTGCTTTATGGTTAATTTAAATCATTTCCCCACTAAGGGAAAATCCCATGGGCATCTAGAATCTCTCTGGTCTGTATTTTCTCTGGTAGTTATTTTTATTGTCTGTCTAGACTTTTAAAACAGCCTTCTAAGTGTGACTAATAGGCCATACCGAAATACTTTGTATCTCGTACACCTCGTCTTAAATTTGACTCTACCCATTTTCACTCGGACAAGCTTTCCCAGGGTGGCTGTTCAATTCCAACCGAAGTTAATGCATCTAATTCAGCTGCCTCTACTCAGATGAAATCACTTTCTGATTCAGCGTTAGCACCTTTTTAAAAGAATCTTTCAATGCTTTGCTATACTCAAGTTTGAAATTAAGATAGTTTGTAAACAATGGATTTTCATTTCCAGATATAGAAAATATAAATTTTATCTGGTAACCAAGTGAAAGGAACAAATTAGAGAAAGCAACAAAATCAACTATATACTCCCTTCTGTTTAAAAAAGAGTAAGAGGGCTTGGAATGTTGAAGGGTTGTTCATGAAATTAAAGTACATAAGAAAAAATTATTTTTTTCAAGTCTATGAGATGTTCTAAATCCTTTTAACCCAAATGCAATATTCTTATTAGACAATTATTTTATGTAAATACTAAAATAGTATTTCAATATATATTAGATTGTAGTAACTCTTTTATTCTTCTTGGTGACGTGGGCACTTTTTTTCAAATGCTCTAATCGTACATAAAATGATATAACATACTTTACGTATATGAGTACTCTTTATTGCTTATAATGTATTCATTTTAAATTTCAACATGTCATTTATTTGCTGAAAACACAAAGGAATTTTTAAATTGCATTCACAGAATGCAAAAAAATAAAATAAAATAGTAAGCAAAAAGCCCCTGGCATTCACCATCAATATATGTAAACTGACACAAAGCAAACCAACTGCTCTTGTGACAAATGTTTCTAAACTGTTTCATGGTAAACTTTTCAAATTGTCATACTCCATTATATATTGACGGTTTTGAGGATCTAGAAATGAGTTAAGCATAGGAAAACAATTTGATTACATCATTAAGTGAGTGGAATTTTTTTGCCTGTGTTTATGGATGATAGAAAACTTGCCCAAGAAGTAAATTTGAAGGACTTGCAATTCAGAAAACTATGATTTAGCTCTTTTCATTTTTTTTCACAAGGTGGTCACATGTTGGATTTGACTTTATCTTACATTATAGCTAAACTCTCCTGGTCATTGTTTGAAACAATGTGTTGAGTGCCTCTTGCACAATAGCTCATCAAGTCTTCACAACCACCTTCACAGGTGGTACTATTATTCTCCTTATTTCACCCATGTGGAAACTGGGGCTCAAAAAAGATAAGACTCTTGCTAAACAACCTGGGATTAGAAATCAGCGAATGAGTTTTCCCATTTTATAGCCACTAAAGATTTAATTCAACCAAATAACACATTCAATTTATGGTAGCTGCAAAGTTTCTGGCTCTGCCTCAAACACTCATGGTATACATGGGATTGCTTACAATCTAAAGTAGATGCTCAATCCACAACTTGGTTGAGATATTTACAAAGTGCAGGAAAATTTTAAGGTGGTTCCTGATTCTGCCTCAGTCTCAGGGAGAGTCTAGGAAAGGGGCCTGTGGCAAACTGGGGTCCACCATGCCTTGTCTAACAGAGGCAGCTACTACTCAGCTCCACTGACGGCTAAACGGCAAGAGGGCAATTCTTCCTTTTTTATGTTAAAATGTCCAAAAAAGAAAAACTTTTTGGATGAACTGTTACAAATTTTGAGTTGATAAAAAATTAAAATTTTTAAAACCGACAAATTAAAAAAAAAATCACTGGTGGGCTGGCCCCGTGGCTTAGTGGTTAAGTGCGTGTGCTCCGCTACTGGTGGCCTGGTTCGTATCCTGGGCGCGCACTGACGCACCGCTTCTCCGGCCATGCTGAGGCCGCATCCCACATACAGCAACTAGAAGGATGTGCAACTATGACATACAACTACCTACTGGGGCTTTGGGGGAAAAAAAAGGAGGAGGATTGACAATAGATGTTAGCGCAGAGCCGGTCTTCCTCAGCAAAAAGAGGAGGATTGGCATGGATGTTAGCTCAGGGCTGATTTTCCTCACAAAAAAAAAAAAAATCACTGGGCTAGGTTTGGTTTATGGGCTCCCAGTTTGCAACCTATGTGCAAATACCTGCTCATTACGCTCCCTCTGCTCTGAGAATTTCCTTAGTCCTCTGAGCTCAGCGAATAGCATTACCGTCTCCATCATCACCTAGGATTAAAACCAATGACTGGAATTATTTCTTTGATCTTCACTAGCTCATGGTTTATCAGGTCCTGTTGACATCATTTCCTTTTTTACTGAGTCTGCTCTGGTAGCATTTTCATCATCACCCTACCTCAGTCCATTCTTGCCTGAGGGATTTTCCTAAAACTTTAATTTTTTAAAAAATATAACACCCTTTCTTAGAAACTTCTGATGTGTTTATATTAGCTAACAGAAGTAAATTGAGTCCATTAATATGATGTTAAAGGCCTTCCATGAGCTGACCCAAACTACCTTTTAGCTTTCTGATTGCTAATTTCCTAGTTTATCCTCTGTATTAGTCAGGGGTCTCTAGAGAAACAAAACCAAGAATTGACTTATATGACCGTGGAGGCTGAGAAGTCTCAAGATCTGCAGTCAGCAAGCTGGAGACCAAGAAGAGCCGATGATATAGATCCCATCTAAGTCTGAGGGCCTGAGAACCAGGAGAGCCAGTGGTGTAAGTTCTGGTCTGAAAGCTGGCAAGCTTGAGACCCAAGAACAACCGATTTTTCAGTTTAAGTCCAAAGCCAGAGAAAGATTAGTGCTCCAACTCAAGCAGTCAGGCAGGAGGAATCCCTCTTACTCAGATTATTGTTCTGTCCAAGTCTTCAACTGATTATATGAGGCCCACCTACATTGAGGAAAGCAATCTGTTTTACTCAGTCTACTGATTCAAATGTTAATCTCATCCAGAAACATCCTTATAGACATACTCACAATAATGTTTGAACAAATGTCTGTGCACCCCATGGTCCAGTCAAATTAACACATAAAATTAGACATCACATCCTTCTTCCCTGATAAGTTCTAATATTTTATGGAATTTATTTATCTAATGTGCTTTTGGACTATCTACCTTACTAGAATATGATCTTCATGAAAGCAGGGCTTTTGGTCTGCTTTGGTCATCCCTTTATACCCAACATTTAGAACAGTGCTCTCCACAGGGTATAAGTTCATCGAACTGTTGCTGGATAAATATTGTATTATGAATAACTAAGATTCAGATTATGACCTCCTCTTCCATAAAGTCACACTTTTTTCTTTTTTTTGCTGAGGAAGTTTCACCCTGAGCTAACATCCATGCCAATCTTCCTTTATTTTGTATGTGGGTCGCTGCCACAGCATGGCCACTGACGAGTGGTGTAGGTCTTTGCCCGGGAACCGAACCCAGAGGTGGCTGAAACAGAGTGTGCCAAACTTAACCACTAGGCCATGGGGCCAGGCCCAAAGTCATACTTTTAAACATTGGTTTTGAACACATTAATTAATAATTATTATGATCATTAATAATGAGAAAACATGATCAGATATAAGAATGATGAACTCAGAAGAGAGAGGACTTACTCTTTTCTGGAGTAGTCTAGGGGGCTTTATAGAGAAGATGAGACAAACTTGGCCCTGAAGGATGAGTTGGGATTTTGATGAGTTAGAAGAAGGTGGGACACATTCCAAGAGAAAGGCAAGGTTTAAACAAATACTCAGAAGAGAGAAAAAGGGGAGCATAAAAAGAGAGGCAGTTGATCGATTTTGATATAGAGACAATTTTTTATAGAAGATTTGTGAAGAAAAAAAGCACTGAAAAATTTTATTGATGATGTTTGAGGAGAAAATGCCTGAAATAAAGTTTTTAGACTTTGAGCCATATTTCAAAGTCTTAAATGCTAAGTCCAGAGATTTGACATTATCTTGTAAGGACAGGTGAGTCATCAAAAGTCCTTAAAAAGAGGATAATAGCATGACATATGTAAAATACAAGAAAATTAATCTCACAGTGATAGATACCTTATAATGAAAAAGACATTGTGCAAAAAAAAATAAATAGAAGGTGACTGATATTGTATTCACTGAAGCATTAGTTCTTCCACTAAGGAAAAGCAAGACCAATTATTTTCAAATAAAAGGACTTTTGTTACCAAAGAAATAATTCATCTTTGAAAGATCAACATATGGTGACTAATAAGTTTGAGGTCTCAGTAAACACAGTCTCCCGTATCTCTCGATGTTATCGTTGTTCAGCTGTTCAGGGCCCAGTCTGATTCCCAGACTGAAAAGAAAGAAAAGGCACTGAGAAGCTAATCACTCTTTGTGAAATGACACATAAATTTATACTGCCTGACAACAACAATGCTAAACATTGCTTTGTTTAGATCTTTCTTGTAGCTTCCTACAAATAAACTGAAAGTCAAAACCCTCCCTAATTCATTGGACAAATCAAGCCTGTGAAACTATTTTTTCTTTAATATCTAGAAAATGAGTAATGAGCAATGAATTAATGTCTTGTCTGTACTTTAAGCTGCAGAGATTTCTACGGTTTCCATTGTAAATAACATGACTATGTTATTAAAATCAGGCCCATTTCCCTGGTTATTAAGACAACTTCTCCCCCCCACCTCCATTACTCAGAACAGTACCAGGTGAACATGAAACGATAAGAGTTTGAAATAGCAAATATTGTGTGTGTGTGTGTGTGTGTGTGTGCACATGTGCTAAACATGACTGCAGCAGGAAAGGGATTAGGACTAAAAACAGGATGACAGCAGAGAGAATGAAAAGGAACAGAAAAGCTCAAAAGGTTTATCTTGAAAATAAACATCGTGTGACTTTTGTCAAAAAACAAGTTGAGTGAAACTACGTGCTTTTTTCTATCTGAGTACGGAATCCGAAGACTTCTCTCAAAAGAGAGGCTATGATTCACTGATTTCAAAGTTGTGGCTCGAAAGCTCTGCAAATGAGTTTGTTGCTACAAGTATAGTCAGGGGAAAAGCCAGTCACTTTTACATATGTGTCTTAGAAGCCACTGGAAGCTGGAATTCTAATGTATTTCATTTGATATAAAGTGATAAATTTTTTCTCTTTAAGAAAAATCCTTTTAATGCATCTTTAATCATTGATGTCTGTCTTAGATCCACACTAAAGAGACACTAATTATAAGCCATGTTTAAAGAAACACAAGATTTGGTATAATTAAGGATGAAAGATAATTTTGTAAATTCAACAATTTTTTGTTAAATGATGTTTTCACTTTGGTATATAATATGGGAACCAGGATTCTATGACTAGAATTGGTACCGAGCAATGGGCTCCCTCTGCTAGCCATGATCTAAGCCAATTAATCACAACTAGTTAGAGATTGAGAAATGAGGTTTAATTAGATTAGCCGGTACATCGGAAGACAGGTGACTAATGTCTCAAAAACCCATCTTCAGAGATTACAGAATCTTGAGGCAGTTATATAGGGAAAATGGGCAGTATGGAGGGGGTCCAGGGATGTTGGTCTCCAGGCGTGATGGGCTCCAGGCATCACATTGTTCCATTCTTCTGTCAGCTGTGATGGATACCTTGTAGGTGTGTTTCCCACCTGTGGTCAGCCTGTTCTTGTACAGAAACTCATAGAACAAAGTTTTTAATGTATCAAGCTATTGGGGAGTACCTACGTAAGTGGAGGCCATAAATCAGAAGAGCATGTGAATTTTTTGGAGTACGTGCAGAGCAGCGAGTAGTCACATGGAGGAGGGGCTGGGGCCATTTAGTGTAACAAGATGGCCTCACTTATGCTCACTTACAGAATTTTCTGATTTATAGTCATGAAATCTAACTGAAAATATATTTGGGTATATTTCCAAATGTAAAATGTATACCCAAGATTACTCACTAATTTGAATCTTAAGGTTCTTAATTTTCAAGATGATGTTGAAAAGATACTCTGTTCTTTGATTAAATGAGTTTTCAGTATTTGGTATCCTGTCTTATAAAAATTGAATAATGTAGCCTGTAGTAATGGAAAATTAATTGTAGAAACACTTCACAATTTTGAGTCATGCATCATTTAGTACCAAATAGTATGCCCTTAGGTACTGCTTTAAAAATGGCCAACTATATAAAGAGTTGTAAAAAAAAAATACTGATTTCTTGAGCTGCAGGAACTATAATATCTTCCTAAAAATATCCTTTGGGTTAAAAATATATATATATATATATATATATGTATACATATCAGATGCATAATGTCTGAAACCTATGGGATCTGGGCAAAGAGAGGATCAACTGGTCTTTTTGCTGTATTAGTCAGAAGTGGTAGCCTTGGTGGAGGCTGGAAAGTGTGTGGTAGTTGAAGTCCCAGCAGCTGTGGTATGGCAATGAGAGCTAAGAGGGCTGCAAGGATGCTGAAAAGACACCACAAATGACAAACTTGCTGGTAAGGGTACAAAAGCAATTGCAGCTAAGATAAATAGTATTCTAAGGCGCAATTTACCTAGAATATCTCAGTGTTTGGAGAGATGCAGGAGATGAGAAAATGGCAAAAAAGATAACTTTGGAGTCAGGGGCTGGTAACTGGAAGGAAGGATGCAGGCTTGCTTAAGAAGAAGAAAGAAAAATGTAGTGGGAGGAGGGGAGACTAGAGAAGTGCTGGGAAGGGGAAGTGGCCGGTGCAGTCGCAGCTAACGGCCCCTCCAAGGATCCAGAACCTAGAAGTCCTCCAGCCATCATTTACCCAGAGGTACTGGAATTTCCAACAGGAAATTCCATCATTGGACTGCATCTATAATCACATTAGGAATATTGCAGTACCCACTAATAAGTGTTAGAAATAAAAATACTATTTTGTCTACGGAAAATAAAAGATTTTAAGCTTTTTTCCTAAAAATATTCCCACATAAACAAGCAAAGAGAATCCTTCAAGCAATGAATAACTCTAAACAAAACTATTAATGAGTATTTTGCTGAACATGCTGTTAGAGAAATGTCATTTACTTCTTAATGTAAATTACTGAATTTTTAAGAGATGTAATTTTAATTTTATTTGCAGCAAACAATACAAATTTTCTTATTCTATTTATTTTCATAGCAAAATGCTCTATATCTGCCTCTAATCCCTCCCCTCTTTCTGACAAACACACACACTCAAACACAATATAGAGTAGGGTTCTGTACAATATAGAGTAGGGTTCAAATTTGAATTTTATCTGTCATACAAAATAATTTATATTTATATCTGGCTCAGGTGTTATCCTAGCCCTACAAAAGTATTGCAAACAACACCCAAGATTATATCTGTGAAGTTGGATGCATTATTTGCAGAGTGCTTTTGAAACCCAGAAGTGAGGGTGCATGGGCCGTTAGTAATAAATGACACAAGCTTTTTGGGTAAAGACTAATGATAGCTCTATGGGCTGATTCTGTTATCTGCAATCTCTAAAATTATCTTAGAGTAGAAAAGGGATGATTTCAATTATGCCTGAATGTGTTAAAGAAGTATGCTTCCTAAAGGAAAAGAGAGAGAGAATTTCTCCTAAGTTAGTATTAATATATCATCACAGGCTGTTCAGGGAACAAGTCTATCAGAATATATTTTGAGCTGGCTTTCTATATCCATTATTTAAAATTGTATTGGTAACCTTGTTAGTGACTAGAAGGTGTAATCTAGGTTTCCTAAAGGCATCAGCACATCAGCTTTCCAGTAGCTTTTAATATCTGAAAGGAGCTGATTTCAAAATAATATTAATTGCTCTTCAACTATAAAAAAGATGGTAATGACTAAAGAATTGACCCTTGGTGGAAATATAATTTCCTGAGACACTTTAATAAGAGAGCTTAAGAAAAAATATTAAACACCTGAAATTGCCATGATTTCAAATTTTAATCTGTAGGATTTAAATTTAATGACAAATCTCTTCTAGTTTCCCTAGTGTGTCTCACATATCATAGATATTCGAATGTTTGTGAATTAAATACGATAAAATTGAATTTCTAGGGCTGCCTTTTTTGTTCAGACTCTCATTATATCACAATTTGATTTGGACTAACACAATTGGACTAACCACAATTTGGACTAACGCAATTAGTCCACAATTTGGACTAAACTTCTAAATCAGGAACTGGAAAACTTTTTCTGGAAAGGGTCAGATAATACATATTTTCAGCTTTGTGGGCCATATGGTCTCTTCTCAAATACTCAACTTTACCATGCTAGCATGAAAATAGTCCATAACGCAATGAGCGTGGCTGTATTTCAATAAAACTGTATTTACACAAACCGGTAGGGAGTCAGATTGGGCCCATGGGTCCTAGTTTGTCAATCCTGTTTCAACTGGTCTTGCTGTCTCCAGTCTTCCTGTTTACATACTCCAATCTTGTGGTTAAGACATATGAGCCAAGGTACACTGAGGCACCACTTAGGGTATTTTAAATTTTCAAGGGAACTGTGGTAACATTTATTGGCAGCCGCGGGAACAATTTCTATTATGTGGCTTGGACATAACTACTTAATAAACAGAACTGTTACGTAGTTTTAGGCCTAGGAGGACATTAAAAAAATTACTGAGACATGAAGAAACCTTCAACTGAGACAGTCTGGGGATCTGTGCTCTAGTCCTCCCCACTTTTCCCTCATGGATACATTTTCCTAAAATATCATTTCAATATAATTCTTCGCCATCCTAAATCCATCAACAACTTCCCACTGATTACAGCAAAGTGAAAAAATAAAATGAAACTGCCCAACTTACAGATCTCTGTCTTAATGTAGAACCGTAATTCAAGGGTTAGCTTAATTAATTAATCCAAGAAGTCTGGAAATATGGGTTTTTTTAGACAGGCATTCAGGAAAGAGATATCACAAAATCAAATGAAGAAATGGTCAAAGTATAGATGAAGGAGTAGTGAATAAATCAACATAAGTTATTGGAGAGATTAAGAGGAAATTCAATAGAGAGACAAGGGAAGGAAGTGGAACACATGCAAAGAAAAGCACCAGGTAAGATGCAGCAAGATATGTACAGGAAAACCTTGTTAGATCGTTATACCAAAGTGTCCGTTCTTGACGGACAATGCTGGATTAGCAGGCCTGGGCCAGACGGTGAAGGGTTTTGAGTGCCATACAATGGGTTTAGGATATTATTATGTATGTAGTGGATATCAATTAAAGGGTTTTGAGGAGGTCAAGTTTTGGTTTGGGACTGATAATTAGAGTAGCAATGTGGAAGAAGAATTGGAAAGATGGGAGACGGAATCAGGAAGAAGAATGCAAAATCAAAATCAAAATTAATGAAGCCCATACCCAACTTTTGGGCAATGTCCTAAGCACTTTATATGTATTCACATCTACTCCTCAGTATAAACCTGTGAAATATATACTATGATTATTTTCTTCTATTTTACAGAGACTATAAAACTAAGGCACAGAGACATGAAAATTATGGAGTAGGTAAGTAGCATAGTTGGAAATAGAACCCAGTTATCTAGCCCCAGACCCATACTCTTAAGAACTATGTTCATTGACTCTCAAAAATGTAAATGAGAAATGACCTAGGGCTCACTTATGATAGTAGCAATGGCGTGAAGAGACTGGAAAGCCAGAAACATTCAACTGATAGGACTTTTAGTGATTAATCCCAAATGAAAAAGAAGACGTCTGTGATGTTCCTCAGGTGTTAGGCTATGGCAATTATATGAGTAGTGAGGATATGAGAGGAGGAAGAGTTTGGTTTGAAAAATAATTTGTCCAAGATCAAACATGCTGAATTTGAGATGCTGAAATATCCAGACATAGAAATTCCTTAAGATGTTTTATATCTAGTTCAACAGCTCTGTCAAAGTCTGATCTGAATTGCTAGAGATGGCAATATAAACTATGTGATTGCTTGTGATCATCCAGATAAGGTGGATAAATTGAGCAGACCAAGGATAGAACCCAAGAGTACTTCAGCATTTAAGGAGCAGTTGAAGAAGAAGAGCCCCCCAAAAAGAGTATTAGACAAGTCTTCTAAGATTCTACTAGTTGTATCACCTCTTCCCCAACTTCCACATCACATTCTAGTGAGATTCAAAATCTTGGCATACCTACAGCCCTTTATCAGGGGTTTCTGATAGAACACAATGCTATGCTCCTCCTAGTTTTGCATTATAGATACAAGACATTGGAGTTCTAGAAACATATTGCTAGTTTTTATTTCCATGTTATAGGAAGTTACTTGAGAAATAGAAAGAAGAAACTTCTAGAGAAGCAGAAGCAGTGGATCTGAGCCCAATACTCGTACTATGGACAGATCACCAAAGCTCTTCTCTGAATCATAACCTGAATATGGGTGAACAGGGCACCACTTTTCCATGGCTGGCTCTGCACTGCTGAGAATGTTTATCTTCCATATTATCTGGTCTCTCCTTAAAATAACTCCCCAATAACTGAAGTAACCTGATCACATGTGTTTCCTACAAGTTGAAACTGTCTAACCCACACAAACATGATGGCCTACAATATATCTGTGCTCTTTTTTGGATGTGCTTGCCAAAATCATAACTTAAACCAGTTAGGTGTGAACAGGAATCATTGTAAGGACACTGGAAATCTTCACGAAATCAAAAAGGAATGTTGCTAGGCCTCAGGAACAAGTAAAGACTAGTCTTCAGAAACTTTCTGTTTCACCATTTTCCAACTGTGATCAATTAATTCCCTCTTTTATTCAGAAAACCAGTTTTTTTCTGACTCTCTAGATGAAATGGTAGCAAACAAGGCTTCAAAAAGGCCGTAGGGAGAGATGGGTATATCACTTCAGCAAATCCAAAAGTTCCAGGGAAGAGAATCATTAGTTTGTTTAGAGTCACTTATCCAACTTTGAAGTAATCAGTGACCAGGTGATTAAATAATATTGTAATATAATCTTCTGAAAAACCACTAGAAAAAAATGCTGACAGTCCCAAATATGTCTACTCCATACAGGTATATAAGTTGTGCATTTCCACAACTGGGCTCCAATCTTCTACATCAAATCTGCTTTCTTCCTATATTTCTTGTCCTGATTTGATACAAATTATTGTCAAGCGCCTTTACTGAGGCAGTGTAATTAAGGTTTTTGAAAGCATAATTAAGGTTGATTTTTAAAAATGAGATGAAATGAAAAGGAAAGGAATTTGGAAGTATAACAAAATGTGCCTGTCCAAAAGGGAAAAGAAATAAAGACTTCTTGAAGCAAGAAAGCTATGTGCAATGAAGAAAAAAAAAAAACTTTTCAACCACATTAAAATAAAATTGCATATACTTTGGAAACTGTTCATTTAGATTTTGATAGTTATGAAAATTACTTAATTGGTGTGTATTTTTTTCCATCGTAGTGCATGTTAGTTAAGCAATTCAATAGAATTGCATTTCAAAGTACAAACACTCAATTCTCACTTATGTGCAGAGCATGTCTATTTATTCATTGACCTTAATCACTGAATATTTGTTTTCAGTACTGTTTTAAGTGTAATAAATTTTTCAAATTCAATAAAATGTGAAATTTCCAGTGGCAAAATAAAATTTAAAAATACATATCTTAACCAGTCATTTAGAGTAAAATTTGTAAGTGTATTTTCATCATTTTTTAGCTACAGCTAACTATATGTATTTTATTAATGTTACATATTTCAAATTATTTAATGATATGAAATGGGAATCTTCCTTAGAGCTATTATAACCCACCAATTTCAATTATGTAGGCATTTCAATATACATAATGAAATATTATATTTTCATTCTTCTTTCTTGCATAAGAATTTCATTGAAATTTTTCATTAAATATTGCCTTGCCTATGTGCTGCTATGTATACATCTTTGCCTAAGCTTTTGGAGTGACAGGAAGTGGCCATCATCACAGTAGTTAACAACACAACAGCCAGTGCAGTGATTATTTAGGCAGCACGGTGCGCTTGTTAGGAGGCCGGGCTCTGCAGTTGTAGTGCTTGAATTTTAATGCGGACTTCACTGCTTACTACGTACCTGACCCTGGGCGAGTTAAACAGCATTTCAGACCACAGTTTCCTCATCTGTAAAAGTTAGCTAATAGTACCTACCTCAGTAGGTTCTTGTGGGATGTAAATGAGATAATACTTGCAAAGTATTTACGAGTTCCTGGCAGATCCTGATTAATCAATGAACGTTAGTTTTTATTAATTAAACATTTGAAGTTTTAAACAGTCGAAATAATAATAATTCCTAAAAAGTATGTATTAATTTATAGTTTACAAATACTATCACATGTATAATATAATTTTATCCTGAACAACGATCTTGTGTGTAGGTATCAAAATCCCCATTTTACAAAAGAGAGATGGAGGTAGGGAGGGACGGAGGGAGGAAAGAAGGGAGGGAGAGAAGGCAGGCAGGAAGGAAGAAAGGAAGGATTGGTGGATTAAATTGCTATTCTATGCTAAGTATCAGGCTAAGGTCTTTGATATAAGGCAAGTACTGTTATTAATATGATTTTACATGTGAAAAAAATGTGGATTAGAGGGAATAAGAAATTTACTCAAAGAACAAACTGTAAATGGAGAAAAAGGGATAAAGGCTTCATTTCATAGTCTGCATTTTAACTATTTCCTTGTATTGTTATTCTATAATATGTACAAAGATCATCTGGGTTGTGTCTATTAATTCCTACTTTGGTTTGGTTTTATAGAAAGATTAAAATATATACCCTTCACATTAATGGAAGCACAAGCACAATGGTACTTAAAGTGAAAAGTACAATTTCTATGATGGTTTTACCAATATATTACATGCAATAAGTTTTCTGAGCAAACAAAATTTCTGAACTATAATGAAGTCACAACAATAATTTCACACATATAGTTTTTATTTTAGAAATTATTTTAGGCATCATATATTAGAGAAAGAGATCCTGTTATTACATCTGACTTAAATTTTATAAAAAGCAAATCGCTAACTTTTTGCCTCTTGTCTCCCCTAATGCATGATGGATTTACAATGGTAATCAGCCTCAATTCCTTTCTGGATGTAGAAGTGGTATAAATAATGCATATGAGAAATAGAATATCGTCACGATGATGTTTAGAAACATGTTGAAGATGAGGTATAGCTGCATGGTAATGTCACCACTGGGTGGATCAATCTTTCTTTTGGTGATTTTTGGGATCCTCTTTAAAAAGAATTAGTAAACGAGACATGGTATAGCCTTTGAAACTCCTACTAGATTCTTCTCTGGTGCCGATCCTTGCCCTAAGCCCATCTTTATTTGTCTTTACATCATGTATATCAATTTTTATTTGCACGGATCAATTGCTAGCATCAATATAAAGTCTCATGATAAAACTATAGCATAAATTCTACATCTAACATTTTTACTTTAAAATCATTTGGCGCATGCACTAAGATTTATTTACATAACATTTTGCTATTTAAATCACTATAATATTTCAGAATCTTCCTTTTACAATAAAAACATAATTAGCCAGTTTGAGCTTTAAATGGATGCTGAATCATATAACTGAACTGCTTTAATTTTTTTTAAAATGCATATTTGCTACAGAGGACAAAAGTTTTAAAATATCTGACCTCCACTTCTGTTCTTTATTGGATAAGTTGCACCGGACATCAGGACGCATTTTTAATAACTCAAAAGCTTGCGGTGCCTCCGTATTATCGTTCTCAGTACAGCCTATAGGAGAGTAGTAGAATAGATTGAGGTGAATGCAAGGCCAATGTCTTGTGTTCAGACCTTTGGCATGAAATTCCTAATGATGATTTTTACTCCTATCTGACCAAAAAGAAATGCTGATTAATTGCAGTTTTAGATTTACCAAATGATGAGAAGAGAAATTATCTATGTTATTAAGCAGTGTTCATCTTTCACTTGCTTTTTAATTCTTTTTAATCTAAGGTGGTGTATAAAACAACGTTTATTTAAAAAATCATCTGTCTCAAATTGTCTCATACCTTAAACCTACTTGGTGACATGTAACAAAGATAATTGTAGTATGTTGCTCAAAAATTTTCCTGGACACAAAATGAAAGTATAAATGCAAATGTGCTTTTTTAAGAAAAGTAAAGGATACAACGTTATTGTTTGGAAACTTTTTGGAATTAATGGTTATGGTGAATATGAGTTGGTTGAAAGTTATATATGTCAAACTCTAATTTTCAAATAAATAAGTGTCCTTGGGATAAAAATTCACTAAATGCTATTTTTAACAATTTATATTCATTTCAGAATCTAAAGCCAGTATCATCATTATTCAAACAGCATATAAGCATAAAGTTTTAAGTGTGTGTGTGTCTGTATGCTTCTATATATATGTATACACATACATACATATATATTATATAGCATTAGATATCACTTATATAATATATAGCATATATATCATTGATATATGGTACATATATATCATCTATATGATATATAGCATATATATCTACATATATATATAACTAGATTAGTAGTTATCAAGATATTATTGCAATCATATTTTTGGTACTACACTGTTTCATACAAGTTACACATATTTATTTAATTAGAGTTGTCATGTGTTCCTTCAAAAAATATAAGGGCATATAAGGTAATTACTATTTTTCCCATTTTGCACATGAAGAAATACAGGCTTAAAGAAGTAATGTAACTTGCTCATGGTTGCATTCATCATTGAAATTCAAATTGATCTGGTGAAAAATATGTGGTTTTCCACCATGTCATATTATTTTGACTTTTTAAAATGAGCTTTAATTTCTTTCCATTTAATTCCTTTACCTATTTTCTTAATATATTCCGCTAGTGGCTTATTCATTCTAATCTTTAAAAGTAAGGATAAAACACTTTTGATGATTTCATCCTGTTAGGTTAACAATTTTAATCATGGTAATTAAAAATTATCTAAATGTGTTTGCTATGCGTATATAAGTTTTCTAAATTATATAAGGTTGGAGATATGCACACACACAAACGCGTATATAAATCTTATACAATAAGAAAGAATGCAAAGAATAAGGAATCATGATGTAGATTTAAGACATAAAGATATAGAGTCAGTAAACTTGGCTATTGTGAGATGTCACTAAAATATTCTTCCATAAAAGAGGATTATTGTATATATTTTTTTAATTAATAGTTGTGAGGACGTAGGAAGACAACATATGTGAAACGTTTTGTAAATTGTAGGGACCACCGTAAATGTTATTGGAAACTATACTAAAATTAAATCTTGAATTTTGAATACAGTACAGATTATTTATATGATTATAAATACAACTATACTTATGTATAAATACACATATATATTGCAAAATATATATTAATATATATTACTATTACTAATAGCTATCATTTTTATAACAATATATTATAAATCTTGGCATTTTAATTTGATAACCTAAACATTTAATAATCTGCTAAGAACTAATTTGCACTGAAATTTTATTTTTTCCATTACTATAATATCAGTAAAAGAAACTCATTTCATTTTGTGTTATAAATACATTTGGAATGAATTTCAAGATATATTTGCTTCATTTCTCTTGTAGTTTGGGTAATTCTCTGTTGAGGATAAAATTGTCAAATTAAACAATTATTGAGAAAGTTACAATCGGATTTAAAAAATATAGACTGTACTTGAAAATATCCCTAAACATTTCTAAATGATTAAAGTCTTCATAGTTTATTGTTGTTTCATACTACAGGGCACATTAGAACTTAGAAAGCCTATTGATACATCAGAATGCAATGTCAAAAACTGAAATATGTTTATAATGTAAGTAATTATAACAATTTATTACACCCTAGAACTTACGTTTGTTTGTAATTTTTTCCATTACATAATCTCTTGGTATTTCCAACCATCCTATAAAAATTGCAGAGTATGTATCTCCTCTACTTCAATAGTGAAAGACGTGCACTCTAAAGTAATTTGCCTGAAGTTATACAGTTATCCTGTATAGGACCCAGGGCTAGAATCTTGACCACATAAATCCCTATAAATGAAAGCAAGATGTTTCCTTAAGTACTAAAGGAGCTTATTATGGTCATTAGATTTTCTATAATCTCTTTACAAGTGGTATCAAGCAGAAATTTCAAATATTTTAAGTATAAGCTTTTCTATTTCCATGACAACATTGTAAACAAGATAGAGTAATGTAGACTAAATCAAAGTACATTTATTATGATGCACCCCTGGATAGCCATTTGACAATATTCAAATAGTATTAAATAATCACTGAATTCACATGATATAAATTTTGTTTCTATATGATAGAAACTGAGATGATTTACATATAACAACATTCATTCAGTCAACAACTATTTATTGAGTGTTCAGTATGTGCCAGTCACTGTTCTGGTACTTAGGACTCATCAATGAAAAAAATAGACACACATCCTTTTTGAATTAACTTGTTAGCTAGGAAGGACTACCTTTAAATTGTAAAGATAATAAATACAGTATGTTGGGTGGTAATAAGTTCTCTTGAAAAAAGAAAGCAAATTAGGCAGGGCCAGTGAGGAATGACAAAAATACCGTGGTGTGCGGGGTGTTGGGTAGCAATTTTATACAGCATGACTAGGGTAAGCATCAGTGAGAAGGTGATGTTTGAGCAAGGACTTCATTATGATGAGAGAGTAAATCATACAGATTCCCAGAGAAGAGAGTTCCAGGCAGCAAGGACACTTAGTTAGTATTATGCCTGTTGTCCTGGTATATCTGAAAAAGAAAAAGGCCAGCAGGACTGGAGAAGAACGGGCAAAAGGAGAAGCAATGAGAGATGGGGTGAGAGAGGGAGCAAAGAGACCAGCTCCTGAGGGCTTTGCAGAGCTTCAGCATCTGCAGCGAGTGAAATGGAGAGCCCTTGGGAGATTTTAAAGTGGAAGAGTGACATCACCTGATATATATTTTATCAAAATCACACTGAGAGTTGTGTTGATAATACAAAGACAGGGGGGCAAATTGGGAAGCAGGGAGATGAGTTGAGAAGCTAATAAAATAATTCGAGTAAGAAATGATTAGGCAGCTTGAACAAAGCAGAGATGGTGAAGAGGGGTCTGACTCTAGGTATATTTTGAAGGGAGAGTAAATGTGATTACATGACAGACTGGATGTCGTATGTTAGAGAAAAAGTGGAGTCAAGAAAGACACTAAGGTTTTTGTCTTGAGTAACCTATAGGATAGAGTTGTCATCACTGAGATGGGGCAGGCTGTGCTGGGAACAGGTTTAGGGTAGGGAGGTATCAGGAGTGTTTTTTCAAGCATGTTGTGTTTCATATGCCTGTCAGTTTTATCAAGTAGGCAATTGGATACATGAGGCTAGAGGTACAGAAAATGGTCTGGCCTGAAGATAAAAATGTAGAAATGGCTTAGAAATGGTATACAATCTCAGGAGCCTGAAAGAAATCAGCAAAGGAGAAAGTGTAGGTAGCACAGAGAAGGGCCAATGACTTGATCACTCCAACGTTAAGAGTTCTGGGGGAAGAGAAAGAATCAGTAAAACATAATTTTAAAAAGATGCCTCCCAGTGAAGTAGGAGGAAAAGCAATGAAGTGTGGTTTTCTAGAAGCCAAGTGAATAAACTATAACAAGATAAAGCAGTTAACTAAACCATAAACTAAGTGAGTACAAAGAATCAACCACTGGAAATACAGAGTTCAAGAGTAGTTTCATTAGGAGTGAAGAGGGAAAACACTATTTTGGTTGGTTGAAGGGAGCAATGGAAGGAGAGGAATTAGACACTACAATGTAGAGAATTATTTTGAGGAGTCATGCTGCAAAGAGAAGCAACAAAATGCAACAAAAGTTCATGTTTATTTTTTTTAAGATAAAATGGATAATATCTTATTTATATGTCAATGGGGATGATCCAATAGAGAAGGGGAAATTTATGCTGTAAGATAGAGGATAATTGTAGGACCAAAATTCTTGAACAGGGGAGACAGGATCAGATATAGTGACTGAGTGAAGGGATTGGCTTTAGATAAGATCAACTTAATATGAGGCATTTTATAATTCCATATTTAAGTAAGTACCCAGAAGTCTTAAATTTGGTTTCCATGTATTCAAACATATTTCTAATTTAATGCAAATTAATAACAGTCTATAAAATATTTTGCTTATATTCCCTGTAAAGATAGCAACAAGATTCACCTCAAAAATGTAACATTCAGCTGAGTATAATTAAATTGTGTTCAATGTTTAGACATGACACATGCATTAAAATGACTCATTCAACAAACACTTACTGAGCATTTGCTGTATTCTTTAATTCCTTCCTGAGTAGGCCCTGTTCTTTGTCAAGGGCGTGGATTAAAATAAGGCTAATTAGAGCTTGTTGGATTTCACACCTGTGTATAATCACATTAAGTTTTTGACTAGACTATACCAATGAAACAAAAGATTCAATTCATCACGTCAAAAGTGAGCAGAATTTGCAAAAAGCTGTTTTTAAGTTAAAACGTTTAAAAGCATTAATTAAAAATACTTGGGTTTTTAAGGCAATTAGTTTGGAGACAATCACGATTTTCAATGTCTGATTTCTTAATGAGTCAGAATTATTCTTCAAGGTAATTTTTGCTTCTTAAAAAGAACTCAGTACTTTATTTTCATTTTGTACATGCTATGACTTGATCCATTAAATACTCAGCCATCTCTCCATGCATAACAGTCAAAACTATCATTTTTGAAAGGTTTAAGGTAGATATATATAGAAAATAGATAAAATTTTAAGCTATATCGTCAAAGGACTATTTTCATGAAAAATAATGTATTATAAATATTGACCAGAGTCAAAATTATATACTAAGCAAATACATATTGCTTTCAAAGAGATGTATGCAAATGTTTTCCTAGAATACCATATCAAATATTTTATATAGTTCTATTTCTTCTTTAGATATTAAATTTCACATTTGATCTAAAAACATAACAGTTAGATTTGTACACCCTTGTCCAATTAGTTTGAATTTCCCATTCCTTTGTTAAAGAGCATATTTTGTATTTTATAATGGCTTTACAATTTTTGTTAAGTATTATATTATACTTTAAGATTATATAATATATTTAAATTGCCTTGATATTATGTATTACTTGCTTCCTAATGTAACTTTTATATTTTTTCATGTACACTTATAAATAAATATGTATACCAATTTCTGAATATCTCCCATACACAAGAAAGTTATTATCACTATTTTGTGGCATTGGGGTGTTCTTCAATCATTTCGCACTTGTAACTATTATTTTCTGATAGTATCATATCTTTGATACTTTATTCCCTTCAAATATTGTATGTTATTATCTAGCTTATATGTTGTTATTTATCACTATCATTTTCTACTCTTAAAAGCATTTGCACCTTCTCAAAATTCCAATTTTCCAGTGTTCCAATTTGTGAAGCTGTCTGCATGAACAGCCCCTCTTTATTGCAACCTGCTTTTAATTTCATACTTTTTTATATAATGTTTATTATCTGCATATCGCATAAGAATGTAGTTACCATGAAAGAATCTGTTGTTGGCATATAGCTGACTCTCAATAAGTATTGTTAATTGAATGAGTGAATTAATATTTGCACTCATGTAAGGCTATGTTTTGCATTAATGAGAATACAAGTTCAGCTGCTGCAGCAAAGAATCAGAATAACAGAGACCTGAGATATAGTGGGTGTCGCTATGCCAGGGAATCAAGTACCTTCTAACCTATTGCTCTGCCATTTTATGTCATTACTCAAATCTACATGATCCACAAGGAATGATAACCGAAGTTGTGTTTGAGACAGTGAGAAGAAGAAAAAGACACTGTGAGGGTACACTCTTTCATTTGAGGTCATGCATCCATCACTTCAGTTAGTATTACATTAGTCAGAACTCATCACATGTCCTCAATCTGCTGCAGCAAGTCTGGGATTCTGGTCTTTATTCTGGTGGCCCAGTGTCCAGATAAAATTTAAGGATCTGTTACTAAAGCAAGAAGGGGAGGCTGTATGTTCTTTTATGTGTTTAAACCATTTATTCTTTTGCCTCATTTTTAATTTTCAGCCCTTCGATTTTTTTAAAATAAATTAACCACAGTATTGAGAGTCTTAAAAAATAAAGTGCAACACAATCAATTCTTTTTACCAAATAAGAAAAGGTAACAGTTTAAGTGGTTAACAATTGCATTGGAGGAAATCAAAACTTTCCCTTTGTATTTTCCTTCTCCTTTTGATTGAAATTAATCATGTTTCATAAATCCAGAGAAAATACCTTAATCAACTATATTGAACACATATACACACATACCATATATATACATATGTACATACTATACACACATATGCATATTACTTCTCTACTCATAAAGGCATTTGAATCTTCTCAAAATTTCAATGGTCTAATGTACCAATTGGTAAAGTTTTTGATAGCTGTCTGCATAAAGTGGTCCTATTTATTTTTTTATAGATTGACTTCAAATACGGTGTTTTAAACTTCTTATATCTGCTCTAAAAGATAGATGCTGCACACCCATCCGTACATTTTGAAGAGGCAATAAAAGAAGGCAGAAAATAGGCAACTGCTTATAAAAAATAGAAAGCCCTAAATATTTGGGTAAGAGATGTGAGATAGGTCATTGGTGATTTTTGTATGATGATTTTGAAAGGATACAGATAAAACAATGTAATGTTTTATATTATTATTATAAATCATATATAAGCTTATTAAAGAGATACATGAAAATAGGAATGTGCAAAAGCTTCATGCATTTCAGGAGAGATTGCGGTCCCATGACACATAAAGTTTCCGCACAAAATAACCAGAAGCCATGTCATTATCAGTGTTTTTATTAATCTTAAAAATCAATCTTAAACAAATAAGAATTGGTACGGAGAGTCAGCCTGCGGTAAACATAGACATGACACAGTGTCGTTTGGTTGATAGGTACTTAAGAAGACTAAGTATTTCATATGCTCCTCAGGGGCTTTTCTGACCTTTCATATGTGGTTAAAATATACTATTTTTTTCCTGGAATTTAGTTTACTATGAGGTACCCTTTAGTGTTGTACAGCCATAAATCCTCTAGGAAGTTAATAAAATACTTCTTAGCTGCTGTTGGTTCAGCCTTATTGCAAGGATTAAACTGCCCTGTTCTTAATTGCAGAGTACAGACTGCTGTTGAAGCTTTTTCACTTGTAATAAAATAGTCTCTAAAGAATAATGTTGGGATTAGGCAGGAATCATTCACCTCTTGTCTTCTAAGGGAAATGCTTTTTGTTTCCATGGAGACACATTTTATGTGATATGATGAAAGGTACATGAGAGAAGGAGAGAAGTTCAGCAGTGTGGAGTTTCATTCAGAGGGGTTAATATGATATGAGGTCTCATTTGGTTCCAGTGGAATCATTATTATTATAATTGCATAAGTAGCACTCTCTGACAACAGTTTATTAAACATCAGCAATTTTGTCAACAGCATAAAACTGGTGCTGAACATACAAACTTGATTTTTTTCTCCATTTAATGCTATAATTAAGATATTTGCTCCTAAGTGTCAGTATTCAGACTAACTCTACCCTCTATAAGCTCTGATCTACTTGATAAGAGAGTGATTGTTTATATTCACATTAAAATAAAAAAAGATAGAATCTAGTGACAAACTATTGAAATACTTTAATAAATATATAAATGTTTATTCATCATCAACTGTTGTTTTCTTTTTTCCAAGAGTAAATACATTAAAGAGCAAGGTTGAAATATGCTCCATTCAATGTTAAAATATATAGAGAGATAACTTCATCATCGTCATCATCATCAACATTGTTGTGATCAACAACAGGAGCAGCCTAATCAAAAGTATCACTTATTGGTGCTGACTACATCCTAGGCTTTTGTTCTGTTCTTTGTGTGTGTGTGTGAGGAAGATCAGCCCTGAGCTAACATCCATGCCAATCCTCCTCCTTTTGCTGAGGAAGACCGGCTCTGAGCTAACATCTATTGCCAATCCTCCTCCTTTTGCTGAGGAAGACTGGCCCTGGGCTAACATCTGTGCCCATCTTCCTCCACTTTATCTGGGAGGCCACCACTGCATGGCCTGACAAGCAGTGTATCTGTGCGCGCCCAGGATCCGAACCCGGGCCGCCAGCAGTGGACCGCGCGCACTTAACCACTACACCATGGGGCCGGCGTCCACGTTCTTTTCTTTTTTTTTTGAAACACATTAGCTTATATGATCTTCACACTATCTCTATAAAGTAGAGTATCTTCTTTATATTTTACTCTGATTGTCAAGATGCAATATAACTTCACCTATGTCAGTGCTAAGGTTTGAAAAACGATCCATCTTATATGTGAAATAAGTAAGCTGCAGCTTTGCTGAATAACAATATGTGGATCATCCATATTACAGTTATTTGCTCTTATGAATAAATCCACCCTGCCCTGTTGCTTGGGCATAACATACTAGGTATGTTCCTAGCAGAAGGTTCAGAAAGAGGGGAAAATGGAAATAAGTTTGGGTGAGATCTTAAGATGTTGCAGGTGTTGAGATACCATGTAGTGCATATGATCTCATTTCAGTTCTCTACAATTCTTGGAGATAAATTTTTCTCAGATGGGAAAGTGTATATGCACCAAGAATGAAATTCAACACATTCAAGTTAATTCAAGTAGGTAATCAGTGCTGGAGCCTGATTTGCACTCAGGACTGAAGACCCTTCCTACACTCCCATAAAACCCGTTCCAATTACCCAGGTCTTTGTGTCTAGACTTCATATTATCTCTTCCTTCTGTGTGCTATTGGATCACAGTCTTAAACTGTTGGAAAATTTTTCATGATTTTCTGTAATCCATTCCAATGTGGCTAATCTCTGTTTCATATCATTGAAATATTATCAATTTCCATTATTATATTTTCAGTTGTTTCAGTTAAAAAGCATTGTAAGACAAAGTATTCGTTTTGTTTGTCAGGAAAAACATACATAGCAGGACATATGTTATTTGATATTTGATAACAGATGCTTAAAAATATCCATAGAGCACCGGCCCTGTGGCTTAGCGGTTAAGTGCGGGCGCTCTGCTACTGGTGGTCCGGGTTCGGATCCCAGATGTGCACCGACGCACTGCTTCTCCTGCCATGCTGAGGCCACGTCCCACATACAGCAACTAGAAGGATGTGCAACTATGACATACAACTATCCACTGGGGCTTTGGGGAAAAAAAAAAAGGAGGAGGATAGGCCATAGATGTTAGCTCAGAGCCGGTCTACCTCAGCAAAAAGAGGAGGATTAGCACGGATGTTAGCTCAGGGCTGATCTTCCTCACCAAAAAAAAAAAAAAAAAAAAAATCCATAGAGATAAAAACGAACCATTTAGAGTTCTTATAGATTGTTGCATATTTAAATACATTACCAAGGCAAAGAAATCTTATTCTTAGGAAATTAAATACAGAGTTTCTTCTCAATTTTCTGCTTTAGACATCATGTTGAATAAAGACAAAGAGTAGGATGACTAATCGCTTTCAAATATAGACTAAGAAAAGTCAAATATATACAGGCTCATGTACACCTTTCAGCTAAAATGTGGCTGATTATACTGCAAAGTGAATTGCCAGCACATTTATCATAATTTATGAATATGTCATACAGACAATTTTTACAACTCACTAAAAATTGGGAAACTCTAAGTCTACCTCATTCATCTTACTGTGTTTATGAAGTTCCTGCAGTAGGAAAGTTGAAGGCACCGTAAGGATCAGAAGCAGCTGTTTGTGGTCTTCTGCTCACAGTTGCTATAGATTCATGACTCTCTCTCCTCCAAATTATGGAGATTTTGTAGTACATTGACGCAACCAATGTGTACATTATTTTCCCATCCTGCTTGATTAAGTCCAAAGGAAAGAATAAGTATTAAAATTTATATATTTCTCACATACCTATTGACATTTATCCTATTTGGTCATAATATATCCAATATTATTCTATACAAATCTATCAAACTCATCTCTTTTATAAGAAATATGCTGTTGGTGTGTTGTGATATGTCTTTGCTTGGAAAATAATACATTTTTACTTAATTTTTTTTATATTTCTCGCTAGATACATCACTTTGGATCTTTGCAAATGCATAGAGAAAGTGGTATTTGGTGTGATCTTTGAAAAATCCTAGGTGTTTTCCAGGAAGAAAAAGGAAGGACATTTCAGGATGAGGAAATAAATTACATTAGTAAAGGCATGGAAGTATCAAGGTATAGTGTGGATTAGCACAAACACAATGTGCTTGGGGGAGGTATAAAGAACTGCTGGAAAATTAAGCTAATGTTAAAGACTGTGACAGGAGTAAGGGTAATAATAAATCTTAAAAAAGAAAAAATTGAATTTTCCCTGGTGCAAAATGTGAAAGAGAACATTTTGCCTCTCCCTTTTCTTAGAGCATTTCCTTGTAATTATAAATCCTTTCTCTATCTCTTTGAAATGTGTGTAAATCTTTTAAAAGTTAAATAAGACTCTTGCTAGTTTTGCATCCCAGGAATCTTTCCCGGGGGCCTTGGAGCCATGTTTTTGAAACGTGAACGTCAAGGAGGATTGCATCCTACTTCCCTGTTTCTGTGTTTCTAGATGCCTGTCTCCAACTGGTAACTTCTTGCTTGTCTTAGAGATATGAGATTATTTTTCCTTTGGATAAAACAACTAGCCTGTATATAATGGTTTGTATCTGTCTAGCTGTATAAAAGAGATTTTATATAAATGAGATGTCTTTCTGACTTTGCAATCCCATAGCTGATGGCCTGTGATAAACATTGCAGTCTGGTTTAATGCTTATTCAATAATAAAACTATTTTCTCTCTTTTTTATATTTCTGGAGAGGATTTCTGGGATGGCATGGATTTTATTTTCAATAATTTCCCCAACACAAGACACCAAAAACTTTGTATGCCTTGCTTAGAATTTTGAAGTTCATTTTAGAAAAGCCCACTGAAGTTTTGAAAAGTGATGATATGAACAGATAGGTGTTTTAGAAGTAAATTACAGTGGAAATGTGGATATTGGTTTATCAGAAAAGGTTAAAGACAAATATTTTAAGAAATATAATAGTGTATGCAAAAGTTTAGAGATTAGATTAAATTAGTGATTCTGGAGACAGAACTGTGTAGGACAAACGTAAAAGTCTTTGTGGAGGCAAAATTAACAGAATATAATGCAGTGAATGCTAGGGATGTTGTGAAGATAATAATTTATGACAAAGGATTCAATATTAGCTTTTGTAGCAAATATTAAATAATAATAACTAGCAGTTACTGAGTGATTACTATGTACTAAGTACTTTTATGTATTAAAATTACCCTCACCACAATCTTATGAAGTAGATTTTATCACTACTTTACAAATGAAGATATTAAGACAAACTTTTGACAACTTGCCACAGATTACAAAACAGAGCTGAGACTCCATGGTAAATAGTTATTGCAATAAGGATTGGAATTAAATAGATATATCAATGAATTCAACATAAATAGATCAATAAAAAAAGAACTACATGAGAGTGCGTATAAATTTGGGATGTTGACAGGTATTAAGACCAGTTGAAGAAAAATATCAACAGAACTATTAATCCAAGAATATTGTTTCACACAGATTACTTTTTGGAAGACCGACCTATTTATAACTTTTCTAAGGCCGACTAAAAAGAGTACTAGGTGATAAGGCATGGGTGTGCCCACTAAACCATGAAATATAAACCATTACCATTGATGAGAAACATGCAAACTAGCAAAGGAAGTGTCCATGAAGATATAAAGTCTCTTGGAAAGGAACTAATAGAATCTCTGAGGAACTTTTTCCGTTTCTTACTTCTCTAGAAAAATTCTAGTAAAAACTTCACCAACATTTGAGTAACTGAACTATGCTGCAGAAACAATAAGTAATGTGTGTATAAATATGAGTGTGTGTACGTATATGTTTGTGTACACATACATATATATAATGTGTATATATAAATATATATGTGTACATGTATATATACATATACCATACTCTAAATGAAAGTGACTAGGTATACTATGGATGAATACATTTTTTTAAAATCAAAATTCCCTCTCTGCTATTGATCTCTCTGAATGTTTCCTCCTTGAAATAACACCGAGCAAAACCTAGTGGTTGTTTAATTTTCTATTAGTCTCATCAGTCAATCTGAGATGTCACTAATTAATCTGCTTTGCTGCACCATGATACCTAAGGGCATTTTGCAAATTTAATTTTGCAGTATAATTGCTTGCAGAAATGTTTCATAAAATCAATACAGCATAGTAATTCCTATATGAATAAAGGAGATATGTTACAAAATAGTATTTGTTTTCTTTCTAGAAATTCTTAACTAAAAGGAGGAATATTTATGAAATGCATAGATATGTAGTCCAGGAAGTTAACTAAAGACCACATATACAGTATATAAATCATTAAATATGAGCAAAAATCATTAAATATAAACAAAATATTCTTATTTGCAATCTTTGAACAAAGAGAGAAAAAGTCCAGATTGAGTTTGTGAAGGAAAGATATTGAAAGGAGTATGACATCAACATCTCAAGTAACTCTAAAAGAAGAATCAGGTTGCTTACTAAGTCATCCAAGAGGATCTAGCATAATTTTAATGTGCCCTCTAATTTACCAATCCAAAATTACCCACTCTTGCAGATACATTAACTTAACAAATGAAAAATCATCATTTCATAATGGGGAATAACAAATATTTCACTAGTTTAAATTACATGCACTTCACTATATAGGCTTTAGAGAAGCAACAGTAATATCAAATGAAAGTCAGAATCTTCTCTCTTCCTAAGAGGTAAGAGGAGAAAAATAACATTGCATCCCAAAATGAGAGCAACAGTCTCCACTATTGATGGAAACAGGGTGAAGAAAGGAGAACTTTAGCAAGAATCATAAAAATTTGGATGAATCATTATACATAAAATGATACCTTTTTTACACTTAACATTCTTAGGACTAACTAGAAACTTTGATGAAATGATATAGCAATTATTAAAGCTTATAAAGCTTTATATGTATTTTTTTAATATAAAGAAATTAGGTGGACTAAATCACCTGGAAAAACAACTGTACAAAGTCCTACAATACTGGCTAAAACATGTCAAATCACACTCATAATAAATGAAGTGGTATAACTAGATTCCAGAAACAAAGAATTGTAAACTCAGATAGAAAGTGAAACTCTAATTGTCTTAGGGTGTGTGTGTGTGTGTGTGTGTGTGTGTAGGTACAAGTGAGTGTGCTCAGGTATATGTCCTGCTTGGTAGACTATGAGTTCTATTTCATGGCACAGGATAAATATTCTTGGTTTCACTCAGGGTGATCACTGGAAATGAGACTCCCATATAAAGGAAGGAACTTTAAAGAGCTATATCAACAGAGTTCTGGAAACAAGGACCCCTCTGGCATGGAAAAAAGACAGGGATGCTTTGGTATGTATGCCTGGAATGTGGGAGGGAAAATCATTTCTCCAGTTGGCCTGAGGTCAGAAACTATATTATCCATGTGGTTTCCAAACTCAGAAGTTGACAAATGTGCATAAAAGTGGTCACAGACTGTGACAAACTAGGGTATCTGCCAGATGATACTCCTGAGGGAAACAAGCTCCTGCAAAGCTAAACAGAATTATCACAGGTACGACTTCCTTTGATGAACTCACAGTCTCTCACACCATAAAGCATATGATTAACAATTCACCATCAGAATCAGCAGACAAAACAAATAAGAAGTTTAAAACCAAAAGAATTTAAGAAAAATAGGACATTCTTATGGAGAATATAAAATACATATGTTTAAATAATCAAATATATAAAGAAATTAAAACTGCAAGAAAAGAACAACTATCATAGGCCAACTTGAAAAAGCAGGCAAATTTGAAACAAAGGCAAATTTGAAATAATAAGCAAATTTGAAAAGTAAAATCTAGAAATTAAAACTAATTAATATATTGAATTAGAAATTTAATCTACTAGGTTACTTTCATGTTAGATAGATAAAACAAGTAAACAAGTAAAAGTTTACTTGTTTGTTCCATCCTCAACAAGTAAAATGCTGACCAGACAGAAAAATCAACCACTCTTCTAGGATCCTTAAGAGAAGTAAGGATATGGGGCAAACTGCTTCCCCTGAGATTGGAGAGATAGACAGGCAAATACAGGGGTCATGGCTTACTAGATCAGAGATTCGTGGAAACTGCAACAGGAATCAGTGCCAAAGTAGGAAATCCTGAACTGTAATTCATTAATTGCTGGAAGCTCACTGCAAACAACTCTGAGACTTAAAAACTCTGGGGGAGGTGGGATGGCCCCACAGTGTAGTGGTTAATTTCCACACACTCTGCTTTGGCAGCCTGGGTTTGCTGATTTGGATCCTGGGTGTGGGCCTACACCACTCATCAACCGTGCTGTGGTGGTGACTCACACACATAATAGAGGAAGACTGGCACAGATGCTAGCTCAGGGTGAATCTTCCTCAGCAAACAAAAAATTCTAGGGGGACCCAGTCATAAGGCCCACAATTTTGTGAGATTCATCTCCAGAAGCTCAACTGGGTTCTTGCAGTAAATATCAGAGAAAAATCCCCTGTGCTTCTGGCAGAGGGAGGGGGAAAAAGGAATCATTTGGAAATATGCCAAGGCACTCCATTCTTAACAAGGCCTGCCCTCAGGAGAAACAAGTTAACCAGAGCCTAATAGGCTGGGGTATAATTATTGGAGACTAATTGACCTGGGGAAAGGAAATACTCAATTCCAGTCAGCTCTAGCCCTCCATGTGGGAGAAGGGAACTACTCAACTCCAGCCCACTCTAGCCATCCTGTCCCATCTAAGAGGAAAGAAAAAAACTGAGAAACACTATGAGGCTCACAGTTCAGAGGCACAGGTTCACCAAAAGACTGAGACTTAATCACAGGACTATAGAATGCTCCCCTTCCCCCTACATCTTACTACTACATTACTAAAGTCTATTTACAGCAGTTCCTTTTACTTGATACATTATGTACAGCTACCAAAAAAAAAAATGACAAGGCATAGAAAAAGGCAAAAAACACAATTTGAAGAGACACAGCAAATATCAGAACCACACATTGCAGGAATTATGGAATTATCAGACCAAGAACTTAAAACAACTATGATTAATATGCTAAGGGCTCTAATGGATAAAGTAGACCAGCATGAGATAGGCAATGTAAGCAAAGAGATGGAAATCTGAAGAAAGAACCAACAAGAAATGCTAGAGATAAAAAACACTGTAACAGAAAAGAAGAATGCCTTTGATGTTTTTATTAGTAGACTAGACACAATAAAGGAAAGAATCACTGAGTTTGAGGACATCTCAATAGAAATCTCTAAAACTGAAGAGGAGAGAACAAAGATTGAAAAAAACAGAATGGAATATCCAAGACTGTGCCACAATCACAAAAGATGTAATATACTTATAATGGGAATACCAAAAGAAGAAGGAAGAGAGAAAAAAATAGAAGTACTATTTGAAATAATAAAGACTAAGAATTTCCCCAAATTAATGTCAGACACCAAGCCACATATCCAAGAAGCTTAGAGAATACCAAGAAGGATAAATGCCCAAAAAACCCTACATCTAGGCATAATATTTTTGAACTACAAAAAATTAAAGATAAAGAAAAAAACCTGACAGAAGAAAGAGGAAAAAATTACTTATGTATAGAGGAAAAAAGATAAGAATTATATGCCAATTCTTAGAAATCATGCAAGCAAGAAGAGGATAGACTGAATTTTTTTAAATGTTGAGAGAAAAGAATCACCAACCTAGAATTCTATACCCTGCAAAATTATCCTTCAAAAATGAAGGAGAAGTACTTTCCCAGACAAACAAAAATTGAGGGAATTTGTTGGCAGTAGACCTGCCTTGCAATAAATGTTAAAAGAAGTTCTTCAAAAAGAAGGGAAATTATATAGGTCAGAAAATTAATCTATACAAAGAAAGTAAGAGCATCATAGAAGGGATATGGTGAAGGTAAAATAAAAACTTTTATTTTTCTTATTCTTAATTGGTCTAAAAGATAACAATTTGTTCAAATAATAATAGCAACATTCTATTTGATTATGTGTGCCTATGAATATATATGTGCTTAGGTATAAGTAAAATGAATGACTGCAATGATATAAAGGAGGGGAGGGAAGAATCAAGATTACTTTGTTATTATAAAGTACTCACACTACCTGTAAACTGGTATAGTGTTATTTGAAAGTGGATTTGGATGATTGTACACCTGAAACTTACATAACTTTATAAAACAATGTGACCTCAATAAAAGAAAAAAAAAGAAAGTGGATTAGTTGTAAATGTATATTGCAAATTTAGGGCAACCACTAAAATGGTAAAGAAAGAAGTATAACTGATATGTTAAGAAACAAGAGAAAATAGAATCATAAAATGCTTGATTTAAACCACAACATACGGAAAAAGAGTGGAAGGCAAAAAGTAGGACTGAAAAACATGCACAACAAACAGAAAACTGTAAAAATAATAGTAGATGTCAATCCAACTATATCAATAATCACTTTGCACATCAATGGTCTAAATGCAACAATTAAAAGACAGCTTGTCAGAGTAGATCAAAAAACATGACTCAAATATATACTGTTTACAAGAAACCAACTTTAAATAGAAAGACACATATAGATTAAAAGTAAAGGAATAGCTTTATTAATTTCATACAGAGCAGACTAAAAAGCAAGGAAAGTTAGCAAAGATAAAGAAGTGCATTATATAATGATAAAGGTGTCAACTCTCCAAAGAAAACAACAATCCTTAATACGTATGTGCTTAACAACAGAGCATCAAACTATATGCCTCAAAAACTGATAGAACTGCAACAGAAATAGATGAATTCACCACCACAGTTGGAGACTTCAACACCACTCTCTCAGAAGTGGACAGATCCAGCAGTCAGAAAACAGGTAAAGACATAGCTGAACTCAACAACACCATCAATTAACTAAATATAATCAACATATATAGACTATTTCATCTAAAAACAGTAGAATACACAATTTTCTCAAACTAACATAAAACATTCACCAAGACAGATGAAATTATAGGCCATAAAATATACCTTAACAAATTTTAAAGAATAGAATTCATACAGTGTCTGCTGTCAGACCACAATGGAATTAAAATAGTAAACTAAAAGAGAATAACTGGAAAATCCCCAAGTACATAGAGATTAAACAACACATTTCTACATAACACATGGGTCAAAGAATAAATATTAATAAAAATTTTAAAATACTTTGAACTAAATGAAAATGGAAACACAACTTATCAAAATTTGTGGGATGCAGCGAAACCAGTGATCAGAAGGAAATTTATGTCACTGAAGGCATATATTAGAAAAGAAGAAATATCTGAAACAATAATCTAAGATTCCACCTTAGGAAACTAGAAAAAGAGTAAGCAGTAGAAAAGAAATAATAAGAAAGTAGAAATCAATGAAATTGAAAATAGAAAATCAATAGAGAAAATAAATAAAACCAAAAGCTCATTCTTTGAAAATATCAATAAAATCAGTAAGCCTCTAGCCAGGCTAACTAAAACAAAACAACAAAAAAAGGAATAATACAACTTACCAATACTATAAATGAAAGAGGAGAGGTCACCAAAGATCACATTAAAAGGAAAATAAAAGAATACTGTGAACAACTCCATGTTCACCAATTAGAAAATCTAGAGGAAATGGACCAATTGCTTGAAAGACACAATCTGACAAAACTCATATAAGAAGAAACAGACACCTGAATATGTCTATATCTATTAAAGAAATTGAATCAATAATTGTTAACTTTTCAAAACAGAAAGCACCAGGCCCAGATGGGTTTGCTGGTAAATTCTACCAAACATTTAAGGAAGAAATTATACCAATTCTCTATAATTTCTTTCAGAGAATAGAAACAGAGGGAATACTTTATACAGGCATACCTTGGAGATACCATGGGTTCAGCTGCAGACCACCACAATAAAGCCAGTCACACAAATTTTTTGGTTTCCCAGTGTACGTAAAAGTTATGTTTAGACTATACCATAGTCTGTCAAGTGTGCAATAGCATTATGTTCAAAAAATCAATGTACATACCTTAATTAAAAAGTACTTTATTGCTAAAAAATGCTAACCATCCTCTGAGCCTTCAGCGAGTCATAATCTTTTTGCTGGTAGGGGGTCTTGACTCAATGTTGACGGATGCTGACTGATCAGGATGGTGGTTGGTGCAAGTTGGGGTGGCTGTGGTAATTTCTTAAGGTAAGACAACAATGAAGTTTGCCACGTCAATTCGCTCTTCCTTTCATGAAAAACTTCTCTATAGCATGCGATGCTGTTTGATAGCATTTTATCCACAGTAGAATTTCTTTCAAAGTTGGAGTCAATCCTCTCAAACCCTGTTGCTGCTTTATCACCTATGTTTATGTAATATTCTAAATCCTTTGTTGCCCTTTCAACAATCTTCACAGCACCTTCACCAGGAGTAGATACCACCTCAAGAAACCACTTTCTTTGCTCATCCATAAGAAGTAATTTCTCATCTGTTAAAGTTTTTTTTTTTTTTTATAATTTTTATTTTTATTTTTTTTTAATTTTTTTTTTCTTTATTTATTTTTTTCCCCCAAAGCCCCAGCAGATAGTTGTATGTCATAGTTGTACAGCCTTCGAGTGGCTGTATGTGGGACGCGGCCTCAGCATGGCCGGAGAAGTGGTGCGTCGGTGCGTGCCCGGGACCCGAACCCAGGCCGCCAGCAGTGGAGCGCGCACACTTAACCGCTAAGCAGCGGGCCGGCCCTCATCTGTTAAAGTTTTATCATGAGATTGCAGCATTTCAGTCACATCTTCAGGCTCCACGTCTAACTCTAGTTCTCTTGCTATTTCCACCACATCTGCAATTATTTCCTCCTCTGAAGTCTTGAACTCCTCAAAGTCATCCATGAAGATCAGAATCAACTTCGTTCAAACTTCTGTTAACATTGATATTTTGATCTCTTCCCGTTCTTAATGTTCTTAATGGAATCTAGAATGGTAAATCCTTTCCAGAAGGTTTTCCATTTACTTTTCCCAGATCCATCAGAGGAATCACCATGGCAACTATAGCCTTACGAAATGTATGTCTTTCTTTCTTTTGTTGTGAGGGAGCTTAGCCCTGAGCTAACATCTGTTGCCAATCCTCCTCTTTTTGCTGAGGAAGATTGGCCTTGGGCTAAAATCCGTGCCATCTTCCTCTACTTTATATGGGATGCCACTGCAGCATGGCTTGAGAAGTAGCGTGTCAGTCCGCACCCAGGATCCGAACCTGTGAACCCCAGTCTACCAAAGCAGAGCATGCAAACTTAACTGCTATGCCTCCAGGTTGGCCCCACAAAATGTATTTCTTAATAAGACTTGAAAGTTAAAATTACTCCTTCATCCATGGGCTGCATAATGGAGGTTGTGTTAGAAGGCATGAAAACAACATTAATCTCATCGTACATCTCCATCAGAGCTCTTGGGTGACTATGTGCCTTGACAATGAGCAGTAATATTTTGAAAGGACTTATTTTTCTGAGTAGTAGATCTCAACAGTGGGCTTAAAATATTCAGTAAACTATATCGTAAACAGACGTGCTGTCATCCAGGCTTTGTTTTTCCATTTATAGAGCACAGGCAGAGTAGATTTAGCATAATTCTTAAGATCCCTAGGATTTTTGGAATGATGAATGAGCATTGGATTCAACTTAAAGTCACCAACAAGAGAGTCAGCCTGTCCTTTGAAGCTTTGAAGCCAAGCATTGACTTCTCCTCTCTAGCTATGAAAGTCCTAGATGGCATCTTCTTCCAATACAAGGCTGTTTCATCTACACTGAAAATCTGTTGTTTAGTGTGGGATTCTTCATTAATTATCTTAGTTAGATCTTCTGCATAACTTGCCGCAGCTTCTATCTCAGAACTTGCTGCTTCACCTTGCACTTTTACGTTATGGAGATGGCTTCTTTCCTTAAACCTCCTGAAGCAACCTCTGCTAGATTCAAACTTTCTTCTGCAGCTTCCTCACCTCTCTCAGCCTTCATAGAATTGAAGAGAATTAGAGCCTTGCTCTGAATTAGGCTTTGGTGTAAGGGAATGTTGTGGCTGGTTTCATCTTCGATCCAGACCACTAAAACTTTCTCCATATCAGCAATAAGGCTGTTTTGCTTTCTTATTATCCATGTGTTCACTGGAGCAGCACTTTTAATTTTCTTCAAGAAATTTTCCTTTTCTTTCACAGTCTGGCTAATTGTTTGGTGCAAGAGGCCTAGCTTTCAGCCTATCTCAGCTTTCAACATGCTTTCCTCACTAAGCTTAATCATGTCTAGCTTTTGATTTAAAGTGAGAGACATGTGATTCTTCCTTTCACTTGAACACTTGGAGGCCATTGTAGGGTTATTAATTGGCCTAATTTCAATATATTGTGTGTCTCAGGAAATAGGGAGGCTCAAGGGGAGGAAGACAGATAGAGGAATGACTGATGAGTGGAGCAGTTAAGAAACACACAATATTTACCGATTAAGTTCTGTGTCCTATATAGGCATGGTTCATGGCACTTCAAAGCAATTACAATAGTAACATCAAAAATCACTGATCAGGGATCACGATAACACATATAATAACAATGAAATAGTTTGAAATATTGTGAGAATTACCAAAGTGTGACACAGAGACGTAAAGTGAGCAAATGCTGTTGGAAAAATGGCACCAATAGACTTGTTCAATGCAGGGTTGCCACAAATCCTCTATTTGAAAAAGTGCAATATCTGTGAAGTGCAGTAAAGTAAAGAGCAATAAAATGACATATGCCTGTAACTCATTCTATATTGAGGCCAACTTTACACTAATACCAAAACCAGACAAAGACATTGCCAGAAAAGAAAACTACACATCAGTATCTTTCATGAACATAGCTGCAAAAATCCTCGACAAAAATTAGCAGATAGATTCCAACAATGTATAAAAAGAGTTTTATGCCATGACCAAGTGAGATTTATCCCAGGTATTCAAGGCTGAACATTCGACATTTGAAAATCAGTTAATTTAATCTGTCATATCAACAGGCTAAAAAATAAACATCACATGATCGTATCAGAGATGCAGAAAAAGCATTTGACAAAATCCAATACCATCATGATAAAAACACTCAACAAACTAGGAATAGAGGGGAACTTCCTCAACTTATTAAGAATATCTATGAAAAAATCTACAACTAATATCATACTTAATGATTAGAAACTCAGAGTTCCCACTAAGATCAGGGAGAAGGTAAATATATCTCCTTTCACTACTCCTTTTCAACAATGTGCTAGAAGTTCTAGCTAATGCAATGAGACAAGAAAAAGAAATTGAAGACATATAGATTGAGGAGGAATAAATAACACTGACTTTTTTTGCAGTTGACATCATCCTCTATGTAGAAAATCTGATAGAATCAACAAAAAAACTACTGTAAATAAGAGGCAATTTTAACAAAGTTGCAGGGTACAAGGTTAATGTATAAAAGTTAATTGTTTTCCTATATACCAGCAATGAACAAGTGTTAGTACACAGCCTAATCATGGGATTGATATCCCATCACCTTTGCCATATTCTACTGGTTGGATACAAGTCACAGTTTTTTGTTTGTTTGTTTTGGTATGTTTTGTGGTTGTGTGCCCAGCACACATTTTTAACTTACCACAGTCTACCATCAATGAATACTGCACCACTTCAGATATAGTATAAGAATCTGCTAACAATATCCTTCTATTCCTTTTCCCTGCCTTTGTGCTATTTTTATCATACATTTTATATCTACATAGATAACAAACTCCACAATGTATTGTTACTATTTTAATTTTATACAATTGTCTTTTAAAGATATAAAAATAAATAGAAATAAAGCATTTTATATTTACTACATATTTACAATTTCCAGTGCTATTCATTCTTTTGGTAGATTCAAATTTTTATTGGGTATAGTTTTTCTTCTGGCTCAAGGACTTTCTTTAATACTTTAAGTGCACCAGTGATGAATTCTCTCCACTTTCCGGTAATTCTTTTTCAGCAGTTTTCTCTCATGAGTGTGTTGATCATTGCCTAGCCAAAGACAAGGAGAATCCTCTGCAGATCTCCAGTGCACCATATTCTCCCTTGCAATAAACATCCTTACATATCTTTCCTTGTGCAAATTTACCACTTACTCTGGAATGTTAACCTAAGAATTTAATTGCTGAGTTGGATTGTGTGAACAAGTGAAATAACACTGCGAAATTGCTTTCCAAAGTGGTTGTAGTAATTTATATTCCCAACAACAATAGTGTATGATAGTTACTACTTCTTTGATTATTCACTACCCCTGATATTCTCTCTCTCTCTCTCTTTTCTCTAGTATTCTTCCCCCCAAATTCTAGCCTCCTTGGCCTCCCCAGCCTCCAGTATTTGTCTCCTTAATTCAAGAAGACTGCTGCCCTCCATTTGGGCTCCCATCCTTGTGTTGAGGACTGGAAATTCCCTACAGACAGTCAGCTGGTGCAATCATAGGGCTCATCTCATTTGTATACTGTCTTCTTGAACCATCTTCTTGAAAGATTTCCCTAACATATCTAGTAGTATTGGCTCTCTGGTAATGGATTCTCTCAGCTTTAGTATGTGTGTGATCACTGCCCTGTGCTGCCTACTGTCCAATGTCTGAAAAGCCTTACTACCACTCCCCACACCCCATATATTTTGCCTGGTTTTCTAGTTGTTTAAAGTGGGAGGGTAAATCCAGTCTCTGTTATTCAGTCATATCTTCAATGTGGAAGTTTCCCAATTTATTTCAATACTACTGTTGGTTTTAGATTTTCTGATGCTTTCTTGCTTGTGGAAAATTAAACTATAAAAATCAAGTTTGTTTTGAAAGAGACAAATAATATTCTCCTATAAATGCATGCAAGTAACTATTTGGTACATCTCCATAAATTGAATATATATATTGGTGAAAATACATATTGGTGAGGAAGATCAGCCTTGTGCTAACATCCATTGCCAATCTTCCTCTCTTTGCTGAGGAAGATTAGTCCTGAGCTAACATCTGTGCCCATCTTCCTCTATTTTGTATATGGGATGCTGCCACAGCATGGCTTGATGAACAGTGAGTAGGTCCTCACCAAGGATGGGAATCTGTGAACCCCACGCTGCCAAAGCAGAGAGTGCGAACTTAACCACTACGCCACCAGGATGGCCCTAAAATTGAATATATTTTGATGTGTTAAAGGAAATAGTGAGAAGAACTAATAACTTCTTTAAACTTTCCTTAAAGACAGGAGAAAGGAAATACAAGAATAATTTCCTTCAATAAATTAAAAGAAAAAACAATGTGGTATTCTGAATATTTAAAATAATCTAGTTAATACAATCCACTCAATGATCTTTTGTGGCACCAAATTTGAATCAACACAATTAATCAGTATATAAGATCAAGAGGTTTACTCATACACTGCTGGTGGGAATGTAAACTGGTGCAGCCACTATGGAAAACAGTATGGAGATTTCTCAAAATATTAAAAATAGAAATTCCATACAATCCAGCTATCCCACTACTGGTTATTTATCCAAAGAACATGAAATCAACAATCCAAAGAGATTTATGCATCCCTATGTTCACCACAGCATTATTCACAATAGCCAAGATGTGGAAGCAACCCAAGTGCCCATCAACTGATGAATGGATAAAGAAGATGTGGTTGTGGTATATATATATACACACAATGAAATACTACTCAGCCATAAAAAAAGACAAAACCATGCCGTTTGTAACAATACGGATGGACCTTGAGGGTATTATGCTAAGCAAAATAAGCCACACAAAGACAAACACCATATGATTTTACTCATATGTTGAAGATAAACAAACACATGTTATAAGGAGAACAGATTAGTGGTTACCAGAGGGGATAGGTGTGAGGGAGAGGGTGAAAGGGGTAAAAGGGTACATATGTACGGTGACGGATAAAAACTAGACTGTTGGTTATGAGCATGATGCAGTCTATATACTAACTGAAACATAATAATGTACACCTGAAATTACAGAATGTTATAAGCCAATATGACCTCAATAAAATAATTTTTAAAAAAAGATCAAGGGGTTTATAGTATACAATACAATACAATGCATATTGCTGTAGTTAAAAACAGAGCTACAGATGTGTGACCCTGGATAAATTAATTTTCCTCTCTAAGTTAGAATTAGTTAATAAGAATAGCTACTTAGAGTAGTGCCTGGAAAGTAACATGCATTTGATAATGCTTATTTTCATTATTTATAGTCAACAATTTATAACTGTCATTTATTCATTCCAGTATGACATATAATGATAAAACAACATGCCTTGCTCTATGACCACATACAAACATTGTTTCATATGTTTATTTACATCTAATGTAACCTAATGTAATAATTTCTAACATCTTTACAGTACTTTGAAAGTTTACAAGGTTTTTTACAATGTAATCCTTCTAACATGTGATCCCAAAAATATGTAATCCTCCAACACTCCTGTGAGATAGATGTTATTAACCTCAGATTATAGGTTTAGAGCATCAGGGCTCAGAGAGCTTATGTGACAGATCTAGATGTGCATGAGGCAGAGTATGAACTAGAACCAGTGTCTTCTGATATTGTAGCTTCTTTCCTTTGTAATATAGTTCACTTGGTGTCATGCCCTGTATTTTTTTAAGAGGCAGTTTTAATAATACTTATAAGATTTACCTATATATATATATAAATACTTATGAGATACATATATACACATGCATATATATGAATATGTGCACTGTGATAATGAAAAGATATTATATTGTTATACTGCTGCTGTAATAAGTTTACAGTTAAAAATAGAAATATATATTTTAAAAAATGAACATTCTCTAGCTGTGAAGACATGTACTAATAACACCCACAGAATAAAAATTCATGCAAGTTAGGTAGGAAGAGTATGTAATAAATTTATGTTAATTCATGCTTACTAATTATTACTATGACATTTGAAAAAATAAAAATTTCTTTATTGATAAAAAAGAAATGTATTAGCTCACTTGTATTTCTCAATAAATTATTCATTTATCCAGGAGATTTCTTGCTTCAAAATGAAAGTAATATTCTGGTATAATCACTATACTTAATTTAAATATAATTATTCTTAGAGGCAAATGCAAACCAACTGCATAGAGCAAATCCATAAGAAAAAAAAAATCACCCGTGCTTGAAAATTTTGTTAACGTTCTATACATTTAGAGCTATAATATATATGATTTTAATATAGATTTTCCAATAAAAATAATACTATAATTGAGGCAAAGGTATTTAATACATCATGCAAAAGGATCAAAGCAACAAACACTAAATACAATTTAGTAGTATTTTTTAAGAAGGCAAGTATAGAAAAATTATTGAAATATTACGTTATCTTACTATATTTCTATCCACATATCTGAGGGAATTACCAATTTTATTTAACATTTTGAGTTCCAAGTGTTCTAAAGAAATAATTTGCAAGTAATTAAACTGTGTTAAATTTTTCACATGACAACATGGTTAATTTTAGCTGCAAAAACTACTGTAAGGATGTGTTTTAAAGTTTTCTTTATATCTTTCTATTATATCTTTAAAGAACATATTATCAAAGTGAGCAGATGTTGTAGATGGAGTGGATAGGAAATACAGTGAAGCTATATTGTGTACAGAGATCTCTCGTATGTGTTGCCTTTGATTTTAATGAGACCAAATGTAAACTAATATATTTACATGGAAGTTATTTTGAAATATGATAGGGAAGTCTAACAAAATTAACATGCATGTTTTTTTTGGTTAGTGACATTACATCTGATTGGCTATTGCCTATGAATACTGACTCTTGCTTTCCATTGGATTATTTAATATTTGCATTGAATTAAAGTGTACATACAATAATATATACGTATCTTTTGTGCTCAGTATGATGAGTTCAGGCAAATGCAAACACTCCTCTAACCCACACCTCTTTCAAAATTGGCTAGTCTCATCTGCGGGAACTTCCCTCATGCCACTTTCCAATCTCTGTCCCAATCCTACCCCTCACCAGAGGCGAAAACTGGTCTAATTATGGTGACCATAAATAACTTGACCTCATTTAAAACTTCTTACAAATGCAACCAAACAGCATGTATTCTTTTATGTCAGTTTTTGGTTTTGCTCAAAATAACATTTTTGACAATCATCCATGTTGCTACGTGCATCAGAATTTTTGAAATTTTTACAGCTGAGTTGTATTTGATTGTATGAATATACCACAATCTGTTTATCCAGCCTCTTCTTGATGGACATTTGGAATGTTTCCTGGTTTTGCTTATTGTAATGAAAACTGCTATGGAAATTATTGCACAAGTTCTTTTGTGTATAGAGGTTTTCATTTTTCTTTGTTAAATATCTAGGTGAGGAATTGCTAGGTCACAGAGTAAATATATGTCGAACTTTATAAGAAATTGACAAACTGTTTTAAAAAGTGCTTGTAACATTTTACACTTTCACCAGCAATGTGGGAGAGTTCTCTTGCTCTATATCTTTCCCAATATTTTTAAACGACTGCCTATCAATTGTAGCCATTCTGATATATATGTAGTGGTATTTCGAAGTGGTTTATATTTGCATTTCAATGACTACTAATGATGTTCAGCAACATTTCATGTATTTATTGGCTATTTGTATATCTTTCTTTGTGACATGTGTGTTCAATTCTTTTGTATATTTTTATTGGGCTATTTTTCTTTTTATTTTTAAATTGTAACAATTCATTATATATTTTAGATACAAATCATTTGACATGTATAATATTTTGTCCCAATCTGTGCCTTCATTTTCTTAAAGTTGCTTCCAAAGAACGGACATTTTCATTTGAAGTCCAACATATCAATTTTTAATATACTTAGAGATTTGCCTTCCTCTCTAAGACAATTTTGCCTACTCCAGGCCATGAAGATAGTCTTCTATATTTTCTTCCAAAACTTTTATAGGTTCAGATTTAACATTAGGTCTATGATGCATCTCAAAATAATTTTTTGTGTATGGTGTGAGGTAGGTTTCAAGATTAATTTTTTCCTCATATGATATCTCTTTATTCAGCACTATTTCTCATTGAATTTTCCCCAGTGAATTTTTCTGGTGCTTTTGTTGAATATGAATTGGACATATATAGGCAGTTTTATTTCTAGAGTCCCTATTCTGCTCTGTTGTTATATTTGTCTATCCTAACATCAATAATAGACTGCTTAGATTACTGTACCTTTATAGTAAAACTTAAAATCAAGTGGTGTCATTCCTCTAGTTTTGTTCTTCTTTTTCCAGATGGCTTTAGCTATTCTAGGAATTTTAGCTATTCTTTGCGTTTTCACGTACATTTGGAATCCCTTTGTTCATTTCTAAAGTAGAACTTGATGTGCTTTTGATTGAGATTGTATTGATTTTATTAATGAATTTGTGGAGAATGAACAAGGTAACAATATTGAGTTTTCCAATTCAGGAACATAGTATATCTTTCCATTTATTTAGGTCATTTTAAATTTCTTTCAGCAATGTTTTCTAGTTTCAATGTGGAATTTTACACATCTTATGTTACATTTGTCCTTTTATTCTAGTACAATTTTAATTTTCAATTATTTATGGTTGATATATAGGAATACAACTGATATAACTGAATTTATATACTGAGACCTTGCTTATTTCAGTTATTAGTTTTAGTTGTTTTGCATTTATGGATTCCATAGATTTTCAATAAACAATCATGTTATCTGGGAATAAGGATGATAAAACTCTCTACTTTTTCCCTTCTGTACTTTGTGCCTTTTCTTTACCTTTCTTCCTTTTAGTACTGACTAAGACACTTGTAAAATGTAAATAGATGTGGGGGGCTGGCCCCAAGGCTTGGCGGTTAAGTGCGTGCCCTCTGCTACTGGCGGCCCGGGTTGGGATCTTGGCTCACACCAACGAGCCGCTTCTCCGGCCACGCTGAGGCCACGTCCCACATACAGCAACTAGAAGGATGTGCAACTATGACATACAGCTATCTACTGGGGCTTTGGGGAGAAAAAGGGACAAAAAAGGAGGAGGATTGGCAATAGATGTTAGCTCAGGGCTGATCTTCCTCACACACACACAAAAAAATGTAAATAGATGTGGTAAGAATGGACATCCTTAAACTGCTTCAGATAATGATCCTAGAATGGGTTGCTAGCATTTGCAATATCCTTTCTCCCTTTGCATATTGTTTATTCCTTGTTTTCTATTCAAATTAAGATTCATTTATTTATTCATCTCTCTGGAGCTAAAGCCTACCTCAGCTTATTGACAACATTTTTGAAAGCAATGCAAAAGACTGAGTAAGGGATGCTACCACAATGATGCATGCAACTGACCTTGAAGTAAAGAACACGCTGTATACTGGCTGGTTAGTAAGACAGTTTGAGAACAGTAATGACGACTCCAAGGTTATCATCCCTGTTCTAGTGTTCTTCACAGAGACCTGCGTCTGGTGGAAAGGAGATGACTTTGGCTACCGACAAAAAAAGTAAGTAAAAATATGAAGCATCTATTAAAAAAATTAATGTTTCTTTTGGGCATGTTGATCCATGCATTTTTTTAACTCAGAGCATTTCAAAGGCCCATGTTTCTGTGTGGAAATATGAAAGAAAAAAATACTTTTTATAAGTTAAGTTAGAAACATTGAAAAGAGTTAAGGTTTTCCTAAGGTGGTGAGGGAAATATGTGCATGAAACTGTAACAGGCATTATGCTTACGTCATAAACTTAGATTCGCAACAAATGTCATGTTACTTTACATCCTGTAAGCAAATTGATTCTAACCCTAAGATTCCATTCCACCTCCGTCTCTATTGGGGTTCCTTAACTACTTGTGGCCACGATTATCAAAAAGCGATTGGAGTCTGCATCACAACAAAAGTCAGAGATATCCATCCAGCGTTGGTTCATCTCTTCATCACCTACTACATCTGAAATGCCCATTGGCCAAGACTTCATCACCTTGTGAGGCCCAGGTGTCCAGTGTTTCTGCATGCAATTTGAGCACAGAGATCTTTGCCGAGGCTGAGAACTCAGGGGCTAGGTGTTGAGCATCTCCGAGCACATCAATCATCATCTTCCTTTTTCTACTTAATATTAGAGTAAAACTGTGTGACACTTACAAAGTCTCAATTGTGTACACAATTTAATTTTACCCAAATTTTTTCGTGAACAAGGTATGGTTTATAAAACTATGTGCAATTGAATATTACTTTTTTAATGAAAATAAAATTGTATCATATTTAAATATTAGATTAAAAAAGCTAATATAGAGAGCATATGTTTATAAAAAATGAATAGAAGGTAAGTCTTAAATACTTATATTTAATATAAATATAGCACAAAATTAAAAATATAAACATAAAATATAATAAACTACAAATAACTACTTATTACTAAAAAATATGCACCCGTAAAAAATAATCTTTAAAATACTAAGTCATGCAGGTAAATATATATAATTCTTTTTAATAGCCTATTACATGTACAGTAATAGTTGTAGTGGTTTTAACATTTTCACATTATACTTACAGCTGTGGGTTAGGCCTCTGGCAGGTGAGCTATGAATAAATGTAAATGACTATCAACATCCTTTGTAATTGGCAACAATCATTTCTTTGAAAAATATATAGAGGACATGAGAAAATATGGAATGGACATAATTCAACAGCTAATATGTGAGTGATATTACACCCAGTTTGCTGAACCAATTTGTCATTTAACAGTCACATTTTCAGCCTTATCACTTGACCCCGACTCTCATTCTTCCATCTTGGGAGTCTGGCCTCAGAGCTCGGCGATTATCTCTAACTCTCACGAAATGATCCATGTATGTGGTTTACCTGGCTTCCAATTCTCTCCATCATCTATCCATAGACCTTCAGTTTTTCCTTTTCAAAAATATTTTATAGTATGTCAGTTAGATATATTATTTGGGAATGTTGTATTATGATTTAACTGAAGTGTGAAACAACCTACTCTGGGAGCCATATCATGGATAGAACAAAAAGAGATCTGTCCCAAGGCTTTGCTATTTAAAAGGGTCCAAAATCAAAATAATTTTTTAGAAGGATGTGGATATTTTGAAGCGCCTTCTGTTTTATTAAATATTCCACCCACACATTTCCAGTTATGATATCATCAGAGATGGATGACATCAGAACACAACATCAGGACCCTTGGGCTCACTTGTTTTGTAATCAAGGCCACCTCCTTTCCCTTTAGACCTAACCCACTCTTTCTCCTGCACCATGCACACACATACTTAGCTCTACGTATCTGAGTACATGTATCTAGCACTGTTTGCCCTGAGAGCACAAACTGCTTCATGACAGACATGTCAGCCTCCTACATTTTAGTCCATAAAATGTACAACAAAATAAATCTCTAACTGTGAATTTTGCATGTGCACATCAAGAATTAAGTCAAAAATGTATGTAGGACAGAGATAGACAGCAATACTTGAGATATTAAATATTTTTGTAAGGCAGTGAAAGAATCCAAATAATTTTGTTTGATTTATTAGACCAGGGACAGCAAACTGCTTGCTCACAGGCTGAATGCAGATTTGTCAACACAGCAGTGGTGGTGAAAAAAATGGAATCAGTTGACAATGATAGAAAAGTTTGAGATTTACATACAAATATACATTTCCAGCTTTTCCTAATAAATTAGATCTAACAACAGGAACCCACACATTGCTGCTCTGGAGTGAATGCCCTTTTCGATGGAAAATGTTTTTTCTAGTTCTCCACAACAATTATCAGCCTCTTTCAGTCATACAAAAGGGAACTATATTTCCCTGGTGGGCTAGTACAGTCCTGTTTTACACTTGTTGTCACAACATTTCATTCTCAAATACCAACATTTTCATTCTCAATAGTGTCCAAGTTTACATAATAATGTGCATGGACATGCTACTCATTTACCCTCCTGGTTCCTAGAGATATTTTATTCAACCACCATAACATATAATGAGAGATTGCTCAATAACTCCCTAAATGGCCATTACTTCTCTTCCTCTAGTGAAAGACTCTTGGCCACGAAGACGCTTGCTGGAACACTGGAGTCCAACTCATGAATTTTCATACTAGAGCTGGTAATAAAAGTCCCTTTCTTTTCCTGGCAAAACTCCTGACAAAAGAGTTTTTAGGATGTTAGTATAAAGTTGTCTGTGGCCATGTCTCCAATGAAGAAGCCAACAAGTAGAAGGGAGCAAAGATGAGAGACCAGGTGACTCTTAATAGTGAGGAAAACCTTATTTCCATTGCTACTGTCATCTATGACTTTCCCTATTATAAGAGTAATATATTTCATTTTTACTGAGCTAGATAGAGTTCAGTTTCTGGTAAGTTGCAAACAAAAAGCATCATTTACTTTTATTCCAGTGGCTTCTTTATTTTTATTTAAAATATACAAATATAAATAAAATTATATCTATTTCAGTGAAATAACTCAGTATGTTTCCTGTTCTGGCTCTGGTTCACATTTAATCTTAAGAATCATGATCTGTTCCTTTATCTAACATTTTCTTTCATATCCTCCTAGAGAAAAAGTAAGAGAGAGTGTGTTTATATTCAGGAATGTTGGAAGAAACTTTAGAAATCATCCTCTCCAGCTTTTTAATTTTAAAAAAGTCTGCTATGGTCTGAATTTTTGTGTCCCCCACACAAATTCATATGTTGAAATCCTAACTCCCAAAGGTGATGGTATTAGTACATGAGGCCTTTGAAAGATGACCTAATGGTCATGAAGGTAGAACTCTTATGAATGGGATTAGTGCTCTTATAAAAGAGATCCCACAGAGCTCCCTAGTACCTTCTACCATGTGAGGATACAATGAGATGTCTGTGACCTGGAAGAGGACCCTCACCCGACCATGGTGGCACCCTGATTTCAGATTTTCTGCCTCCAGAACTGTGAGCAATAAATTTCTGCTGTTTATAAGCTACCAACTCTGTGGTATTTTGTTATAGCAGTCCAAACGAACTAAGATAAAGTCACAGAAAGATTCAATGACATAATTGTTTATATTCATTTTCAATGTAGTACTGAATAAAATTATTTTTTGTGTATTAAATTTCCTTTAATCTCATTTACTGTTCCATATTTATTTTGTCTTAACCCTTATTTTTGGGGCTGAGTTAATGGTGGTCATTGACCTTTGAAATGGAGTCATTTATTTATTCTTTAAGAGAGACACTCTCCTTCCCCTTATGACTACAATAATGATAGCTAACTTTTACTTAGCACCATCGTAAAGGCTTTTACTTAGCACCATTGTAAACGCTTTTAGTGTTGTTGTTGTTGTTTTCCATTCAATCCCTGCCACAACTCAGTGATACAGGTACTAATATAATCAACATTTTATAGATTTGGTAATTTTTCTAAGATAATTCAGATAATCATTGCAACCTTTTTTTTTTTCTTTAATGAATCTATTGCTTAGCTAATTTTTATTTTATTTTTGTGAGCCACTGAAAAATACTTTTTATAACCAGGCAGATTTAAATAAATAAAGCATAGATTCCTTGAGTTATCCAAGATTACACTGTTTAGTAAGGGGCAGAGCCAGGACATAGAGTCAGGTGGTCTAATCCCAAATCCAGAGCTATCTCATAGGGAAGCTTGATATAAAGCAGTAGTTTCTTGAAATTATCAATAATGAAATACTTCATAATTGAATAAGCTCAGGGCTGGGCTATCATTCTGGACACATTATTGATAAATGGAATGTGTATCAGACTAATAAATGCTTTAGTGATTGGTGAGAACTACTGTAGGAGATGGTGGGTTATACTGATGTTTTACTCCTAGGGTTAATGAGACTTGGAAGAAACCTGTTAAAATCTCTAAACTGACAGTAGTCAGTATACCCTGTCACATACTCTTCAAGCTAGTTGAAAAGCGCTCTCTTGAATGATTTTTGACTTTTATCTCTTGTTATTAAAATAGAGGAGGGGTGTATGGAAGAAAATTATATTAGATCATTGGAAGCATACTTTAATTCTAGACCAGACCAAACAATAGCACCCTTTCTCTCTGAAAAGAAAAAAGAAACAAAGAATAATAATATTTATAGTTTAGTCATTCCATACTTGAAATTTTAATTGGTTCTCCATTTTCTCTCTAAATTGACTTTAGCAAGAAAAACATTCAGATTATTATTTAATGCAAATTATTTTAACGAAAACTTTGGATATAAGTAAAATACATATTACTGAATATAGTTTTCTGTTAGAAGTTCTGTCCATTGAGGACATTTTTATGAGCAGTTAAGAATGGAGTGGACTTTAGGAGAACAAAGAATTGAGCACCAGGTCTTGTCAGCCAGGTTTCACGGTCTTGGTACTTAGCTTATGAAAGATGGAGTTAAATGGCCAAGCTGTTCCCAATTACATAAGCCTTTTGTATCTTATTTTTCTTGTCCTCAAGGTAAGAAAATATCCCTGATACCGTATAAGCCTGGTCTATGCCATGTGGCAGGTTGTGTTTTCCAGAAAACAGATTAAGGCAAAGGTTTGTGTACAGAATGTTTATCAGATTTAACACTTGTAAATTGGAGAGGAAGGTAGCAGAATTGTCCAGAGGTAGAAGCAGAATTTCGATGCAGGTCCAAAAGTCTCAATCCACCCCACTGGGGAGATCTGAAGCTGAAATGGCCTGCCAGAGTTGTCTGGTGTCAGCATCAATCAATCATTGGATCTTGGCCACTGCAGGAAGGATTTGACCTGAGGTGAAGCATTGCTCTACACCATTTATCATATACACTCTGTTTTTCCCACAGATTTGAAATGTCACTTTAAAAATATACAAGGTTATATGTTTGTCCGTTATTGGTACTCAAACTCTTATTTGCTTTTTTTTATCGTACCGGCTAAACTCCCGTAAAATGTTGAAAAACTGTGGTAGCAGATATCCTTACCTTTTTCTTGTTTTGTTTTAATTTTTTAATTTTTTTGTGAGGAAGGTTAGCTCTGAGCTAACATCCGATGCCAATTCTCCTCTTTTTGCTGAGGAAGACTGGCCCTGGGCTAACATCCATGCCCATCTTCCTCTACTTTATATGGGACGCCGCCACAGCATGGCTTGACAGGCGGTGTGTCAGTGTGCGCCCGGGATCGGAACCTGTGAACCCCAGGCCGCAGAAGCGGAGCACGTGAACTTAACTGTTGCGCCACCGGTCTGGCCGCCCTTTTTCTTGATTTTAATAGGAATGTTTCTAATATTTCACCATTAAGTAGGATATTTGTGGTAGGTTTCTAGTAGGCATGATTTATGAAGTTAAGACACTCCTGTTCTATTCTTTATATGTTAATAATTTATTATGAATGTATGTTAAATGTTAGCAAATGCTTTTTCAACATTTATTTAGTTGGTTATATGCTTTTCTACTTTCATCTATTAATGTAGATGATTTTCTAATGATGAGGCTCTGTGGCTAATGGAATTAATTGGTATGATCTTTCAATCCCCTGTACATACACACTCTTTCCATGGCCTCATTACAAGAGAAGTGCATTTCCCCACCTCTTGACTTTGGACTGAGCATGTGACTAGTTTTGATCAATAGCAAGCAGGTAGAAGTCACTCTGTACCTTTTTGGAGCCTAAACCTCAAGATGTATTGTTTTCACTTGTCCTCAGTACTTCTGCTTCTGTTGTGAGAGGACCATGTTCTGGCTAATCTGATGGTCCAAGGAGAATGAGGATGAGAGATACAGAGAGAAATATTAAATCATATATGATTTTAATCATATATTAAGAAATGAAATTAGTCTACATTTCTCTTGTTCTGTGTTTGTTTTTGTGTGTGTGTGAGGAAGATCAGCCCTGAGCTCACATCCATGCCAATCCTACTCTTTTTGCTGAGGAAGACTGGCCCTGGGCTAACATCCATGCCCATCTTCCTCCACTTTATATGGGACGCCGCCACAGCATGGCCTGACAAGCAGTGCATCGATGCACGCCCGGGATCCAAACCCAGGCCACCGGCAGCGGAGCCGCGCACTTAACCGCTACGTCACGGGCCGGCCCCCCTGTGTTTGTTTTTGTTATCAGGGAGTGTGAACTTTCTGAAATGATAATATATCACAACAAATTTTCTATGGTCTGTAATAGTTTATACAATATTGCCAATCATTTGGTCTTATCAACCAACTTCTCATAATTTTTTGTTAGCTACCTTTATCGTTTTTATTATCTTCCTTCTAGTCTCTTTGAGTTCGTTTTTTAATTTTGGTTATTATTTTCAAGCTTCTTGAAGTAAGAATATATATTGTTCTTGGAGAACTGTATTGGCCCATTGTATACATTTTGTTATTTAATACATTGTAACCCAAATTTAAATAGTTACTATTTCTATTTTTTCCTCTTTAACTACAGATATATGTAAAAATATATTCTTTCATTTCCAATGGAAAATAAACTGACTATGTATATTTAGTTCATTTCTTTTTATTGCCTTTTGCCAGAAAATACATGATATCAAATATTTTTAATTTATTGAGATTCATTTTGCCGACTTCTACATGGTAAATATTATAAATATATTTGAAAATAACATTGATATTATGCATTGTTTCCTGCATTCATAATTCTATATGTTACACTTGTATTTGTGTGTGTATACCCTCATGAATACATTAAAGAAGCTTTTAAATTATAACATTGATATTCTCTATATTTTTCTGTTAATTTTTCTATCCCTAGAATTAGATTCAGGGGCAGATATTATAAATATCTATATGTTTTCAGTATATAAAATTTATTATTAGTAACATATATGTTTAATTATGTGATAAAGTATATGTATTAAGAATTTAAGCAGTTTATGCACTTTAATCCTTGATGACAAATATTTAACATTTTTACTAAATACTAATGAGTAAAGATAAAATTACACAGTGCCCCTCCATACATTAAATATAGAATTTAATTTTATTAAGGAGAAGAATAGTATACAATGGAAAATGTAATTTAACCTTTTTTTTTTTTGCACATTTCTTTTCAAGTTTAGTCCAAGATAGCCTAAATATGATGAGCACTGATTAATACACGTGTCCTTGTTACTACAAAATGGACATTATGGAAGGAAAAGAATAAGTCTCTGAGTGCTGTCACATTCAGATAAAATAATTAATTTAAACAATTTAAAAACTCTTTGCTTCTGAGTCCTTGTTCCTCAGTTAAACATGGGACCTGGACATTGTCAAAAAAAGTCCAAAATAGAGGAGACAAATACTTTCATCCCCCAGATTGTATTTTCCTCATCACCATTGAATGCATTGAGTTTTGGTTTATTAGTCAGTCTCTTTAATGTGTAGCTTGTGTAAAGCATTTAATCATCTCTTAAAAAAATTGACCAAAAAATTTTAGAAACAGATCTCACAGAGGTGCCAATCTCCTGGTCACCCTTGGCCTCCCCTCTAATCCCATTGCAACTGCAGATTTATCCATGTTTAGTAGCACAATTCCAGTCCACGGGACTCACCAGACAGAAACAAAAGTTATAGATCTGAAGGCCAGAGAAATATGATGGGCAGTATCTGATGTCCACTGGCCACTGACCAAGGCTGTCAGTAAAGCGTGATATGTACAAGGAATGTGGTCCCCTCTTGATTAGTCATGTTAATTGGGGTCAAAAATAGCATAATCTGTTTGAATCTAAATATAAACTCTTAATGTTTCATTATGCAAATAACTCTCTTTCCCAATCTAACCTTTTAATGGAGACTTTAAGATGTGTTATTTTTTTTACATGTAAAAATTTGAAATGCACTTCGTCTTTCTGTCCCTGTCAACCTTTTGGTTGAAGCCTAAAATCAGTTATCTGACTATGGTCTTGAGACTTCCTCTAATACCTCATGGGGACGAACAAAGAAAATATAAATAAAAGGCACCTCTTTCAAGTGAATTTTGGAACTAGACATAACTTGATTAACGTGTTCCATTCAGTATCTCACTGTTTCTCACAGAGTGCATATCGAGAAGTCTCCTTGACATTCTACTGCACCTTTGTAAGTGTTCCATCTGGAGGAGGGAGAATGATAGCAACTAAGAGAACATGCACACATGTGAGTGAAATAATACTGCAGCAGACAAAGATGTCAATAAACAACCTCTTTAATGATTGCTTGTCTGTCATCATCCCAGCAAGTTCACTCTAATTTCCGGGAATGATATGCTCAAGCAGGAAATCACTCTCCCTACAGTACAAGACTTACATAGCTCCAAAAATTTTCCCATGGACCAGCCTCAAAGCCGTTTGTTTTAAATATCATATCCACAGAAGTTCATTCCTGCTTGGGCCTTTACATCTGTTGTGTCTCCTTCTGGAATGCGCCCACACTCCAGTTCTTCACTTTCCTGTTCCTTTTCCAATATTCAGGTTTTAAACCAAATATTTCCCACCCAGAAAGGCAAAATCCTATCTAATGTAGCTCCTCAATAAATCATTCAATCTGTAGCCCGATATCCTATAGTCTTATCAAGGACAGAGGTAACTGTTAAGAGCAGTCATTACGATGTGAAATTATCTCACCTAGTTGTTTGTTTGTTAGTTCATTTTCTATCTCTCTACAAGGACGTGTAGAGGGGCCGGCCTGGTGGCACAAGTGGTTAAGTGTGTGCGCTCTGCTGCGGCGGCCAGGGGTTCGCTGGTTTGGATCCAGGGCGCGCACCAATGCACTGCTTGTTAAGCCATGCCGTGGCAGTGTCCCATATAAAGTAGATGGGCAGAGATGTTAGCCCAGGGCCAGTCTTCCTCAGCAAAAAAAGAGGAGGATTGGCAGATGTTAGCTCAGGGCCAATCTTCCTCACAAAAAAAAAAAAAAAGTCAAAGAAAAGGGCCAGCCCTGTGGCGTAGTGGTTGGATGTGTGCTCTCCCCTGCTGGTGGCCCCAGTTCAGATCCCGGGCGTGCACCGAGGCACTGCTTGTTGGGCCGTGCTGTGGTGGCGCCCCATGTAGAGTGGAAGAAGATGGGCACAGATGTTAGCCCAGGGCCAGTCTTCCTCAGCACAAAAAACAAAAACAAAAACAAGGGTAGAGACTTGTCCATTATGAAACCTTTGTTCCTAGAACAATGTCTGGCACTGAGTTGACACCATTAAATGTTCACTAAATAAATAAAGGGACCATAAAAGAAATAACTTGCTGAGGTAGAGGGATCATTGTTTCACTCTCAGGCCTTAACCTTATTGGCTGTGGCCATACACTGTGGGTGGCAGAAAAATCAGAAGTACCATTACCCATTGGGTGAAAATCAATATAGAACTGAGCTCTACAGATATAAAAGATCGTATTGGACAATCAGACTTGATAATGTATAGCTCTATTTTTAAAGTTTTAAAATAAATATGATAAATTAAATAATTCTAGTCATATTTATGGTTTTTTTGCAATTTTGAATATTGTTGTTCATAACAGTATATTTATTATTTTTATTAATCTGACATTCTCTAAAACTTTAGGAGTGCCTTTGGAATTAAGAGAGCTATGCAAAGGTAACATATTTTGTAATATAAAGCCAAGAAATTGATTACATTTTGAAATATATCTCATTTGTAACTTGCTCACTAGTGTGAGTTATAACAAAGAAACCACTATAAATTTTAATTTAAAAAATGGTTTACTTTCAATTCTCATCCCAGACAATGATGATAGAAAAAGGAAGCTATGATTCATTAGTATTTTATCTCGAACCACATCTGCAGTGATTTTGTATGATAAATATTTTGATTTTTTACTCCTGGAATTGGCATTGTTTATTATAGTCTTTTTTCTCATGGAAGGTGGATCTTAATTTAAGGTGAAATTTGACATTTCCTTTACTTGGTTGAAGTAGCTAAGATTAGGTAACAGTATTTGAATAACTTTGAAACCCATAGGCAATAAGAGACATAATCAAAATGTGAGCATTCAGACTGCAGGGTGCCCCATGCACATATTTGGATGTCTGTTGGGCATGCTGTAATATGATTTCAAGTAACACTGTAGTTTTAATGCAAATTGGATGTATCCCTAAGATTTTCCTACAACTTCAATAAGTACATTTACTTTAAACTATGTAATAAGTTAATATTTTTCTGAGTAAGAACATAGAAAACATTGTTTTGTCAAAATTATTGAAAGTGCTTTTCAATTATTAGCACAATAAAAAGTAACTAGGCCAAAAACAGAGTTAGGATTATATAACATTTTTTAATAAATAAGATATTAGTGATTATTCTAAATATAGTCAATTTTATATATAATTTTAATAAATATTCACTTATTTATTACCTTTTTATTGAGATATAATTGACAGCAGTGTATAAGGTGTACAGCATAATTATTTGACTTATACATATCATGAAATTATTACCACAATTAAGTTTACTTGACTTCTCATATAGATACCAAAAAGAAAGAAAAAGAAAAAAAATATTTTTTTTCCTTGTGATGAGAACACTTAGGATCTACTCTCTCAAAAACTGTCGTATATACCATACAGAAATGTTAACTATAGTCATCATGTTGTACATGTGGTCAAAAGGTACAAACTTCCAGTTATAAGATAAATAAGTACTAGGGATGTAAAGTACATATTTATTACTTTTTATAGAATTTAGTCTTTAAAAATATATTTAAGATATTTAATTAAAGAGAAGTCCTTTACGTGTGTAGATATTCATATTTAAAGTTCTCTACTTTTTTGGGTTTTGTTCTTTTAGTCTGAATTATATTTGGTTTTCCTGTGGTAGAGTTGCCCATTGGGTAAAAGGCCTGGTTTTCTTTTCTTTTGCCTGGAGCCTCAGCATCATAGAAACCTAAATCCATCCTGAGGAGACCCTAGGATTCCTGCAGCCACTAATCTTATTACTAAACACTAAACACAATTAATTTTTGAATGATAATGAAAATAACACTCAATGCAACACCAAGTAATGTGATTGGATTGAAAGAGAAGAAAACACTCTTTCATTCAAGTAAGCATTACAAATACCATTGGAGAAAGTATTCTCTTCTCTTACACAAAGTTCTATTTTTAAAAATCATGCTACATTTTAGTTTTGTTCATTTTTAAATGACGAATTCCTTGCGATTTTGTTGTCCTGGAGTTGGTAACTGCCTTTTCCTTTGGCAAGGAGATGTTTATACAGTGCTTTATCTTATTTTGAAAATTTTCCAGAGCTATTATTTGGACAAACCATGAGGCTCTGAACACCTGCCCAAACACTGAGGTTCTCACACTTTGAACTCTGTAACCAGGCCTGCTTGGACATAACTGCTTTCACTAGGGATCGGTGCCTGTTCCAAAGGCAGCTGGCTGGGCGAGCATTGAGAATTCTGCCCAAATGCAGACCCTGTATTTGACAGTTGCTAGCTAACCCACTTTGCTTCTCTAGGAGCGATTGAGCAGAAGCTGCAAAGAGTAGAGCAATGCAAATGCTGAAAGATGCAATGAGCAAAAGGCGAGATGTAAAAGAAATAGAGTAGAGACGGGACAATCAACAGTTATTAGGAAAAACATAGGAAAGATAGGAAGATGACTCTGAATGTTTTAGGACTTCCAAAGTTGGAGTTGAGTTTTTAGAGTTTCTGTGGTATCTGAAAAAATGTCCAGAAATCCTTGAAGACACAGTATATTAGCAAGATTTTTTCCCAGATTTCCCAACTGCTCCTTATATCCTTAAAAGAAAGCTTGTTCATTTCCTATATCTCCACATTGAAATGCAAGGGCTTGTCCACTGTGAATCCCTTGTTCCTAGAACAGTGTCTGGCACCAAGTTGATGCCATTAAAGGTTCACTGAATAAATATAAGAAACATAGACGAGTGACTTGCTGAGGTAGAGAGATCACTGTTTCGCTGCCAGAAAGTAGTCACAGGCCTAAACCTTACTGGCTGTGACCACACATTGTGAGTTGGTGGCAGAAAAATCACAAGCACTATTACCCATTGGGTGAAAATTAATAAGGAATTGAGCTCTACAGATACATGAGAGATTATATCAGAGAATCAGACTTGATAATATATAAATATATTTTTAGTTTTTAAAATAAACGATAAATTAAGTGATTTCAGCCATATTTATATTTTCTGTGATTTAGAATATTTTTTCAGAACTTAAGTGAAGAATTTAGAATACTTTATTAGTAATTCACTATATATATTTATCTGAAAATGTCTCCTTACTTTATAGCTTCTTAGTTTTAGTTGTATATATGGTATTTTTCTGATTTTCTATTAATGAGAAATTATACATTTTATTTTGTCATATGGTGGTAATTTTATTTAGAATTAATAAGTATTTACAAATATAAAAAATTAAAATATAATTTATACAGTATTGGAAATATTAAGACTACATTAGCAGCTGCAAATAAAAAGAAGTTTTAAATGTGAAGAGAAAATCATGTGGACTAGGTTATTACTAGATCTTGCAACACTGCAGTATTCTCTTGATTTTTCTAACTTGTCAAACTACTAATGCTTTAGAATCCAAGCAATGTGTATTACTTCTCAATCCCAAACCTGACCTTCAAATCCATTAATATATCAAAATCCCCCATACACGTGGCTACTTAAAAGATAATGAAGAAAAACAAGATGAGAATGTTTCTCTTATTATAACATATAATATGTATCTCTAACTTGATCTCCATTTGTCATTTATCTCATTTTATCTACCCCTGCCAACCAATTTCCTTATCTAATATTGAAATCTTGATTATTCCTGCCTATGGATCATTGAACATTGAACATATTTTTCTCTTTGTCTGGAAATTCCTCTCTTCCAAATATAGTTTTTACTTTCTTCAATACCTCATTCAAGTAGCCAATGTCCCAATAAGGCTTCTTTCTTACTTATGGTATATGAACATTTTTATTCTGAAATTCTCAGTGTTGGTACATTTTATATCTATTACCTTTTGCTTTTTATTTTTCCTTACATGTATATGTATGTGTGTCTGTATGTGCGTGTATATATAAAGACCTCTGTCTTGAAAGCCTTAACAGAAGCATACTTCCTATTTCTCTGGCATTTTATTCAGTTCCAGTGTAGTGATATGCTCATTTATCAAGAAGGTAATAAATATAACAAATGAATAAGAAATTGATACTTGATCAAAAGAGAAAGAAGTAGGTAAATGAAAACTAAAGTCAATCTCCAAATAATACTGTCTGTGAGTTTATGTGTGTGCACACACATAATATGATTTCATTAGGTATCTGGAATGTTTTTGGAGTGACATATCTTCTCGGAGACGCTGCATATGTTTTCCGTATCTACTCCTTGCAGAGCTGGCAAGAAAGGTGTAACACTTAGATTTGAACTGGAATCTCTCAGCTTTGTGCAGGTGTGGACTCCAGGTTAAGATCTAGAACTATTAGCCTCAGGGAACACTTTCAACTGCAGATTATGGCATGTGCTTCATCCCAAGATTACCGTCAAGACTACATGAAATGGAATCACACTTACATGGCCAGAGGATTTACTTCATTTCTCTTTGTTGATTCTTCCAGCATACAAGGCCAATCTCTTATATCCTCACATATATGGTGCGAAAATTATTTTTCATAAGAATCCTGTTGCATCAGGACTAAAATTCCAATAGAAAATGGAATAATTATCATTGTTGTTATATCTTTCTAGCATATACTGAAATATCACTCAGAATTTACCTCCCAAATATTCTATCTGGCATAATCACATGAGGTAATTTTTCCTCATAAGTTCTGCTTTCAAGGCCTGTGATAATTCTCTATCATTTTTCACTAAATGCCTTTCAGTTCCTTCAGATTTTTCTTAAGAACTTTAGTCTATTGTTTAAACATATTACTAATACACAGAAAAGTCAATGAGGCTCAATACAATTTATATATAGCATAATCTTCTTTTAAAAATTGTTCCTCTCCTGAAGTTTTTTAAGTACTTCTCTAATATTTCACTTACAATATTATTTTATTCATCTTAAAAATTTGGAGCTAGCTTAATTTTTGAGTAAGTTCTTTTAAATTTTATATTAGCACTTGATCCAAAACTACATGGAAAGGGAACAACTTTCTATTGAAGGTGATCTGCATCTTTGATGCAACTTGATTTATACTCTTTGCTCAATTGTTGTTTATATTTTTAATTCTGTACTGAATTATTATAAATATAGAGGAAAGTGCACAAATCATAAGTTAACAGCTTGATGAATTTTCACAAAGTGAACACACCTTTGCAACCAGCACTTGGATCAAGACAGAGAACATCACCAGCCCCCAAAAGTCTCCCTACATGCCCCTCCCAGTCATTGTCCTTCCTTCCTCCCCCAGATAACCACTTTTTGACGTCTAACACTGCACAGGAGTTTTGCCTGTTTGGGAATAATATTATAAGGTAAACGTGGATGGTCCTTTCTCTTCCTTGGTCTTCATTCCTTGACATCATCCCCTGCAATGGCCTTTACCCTCACTCCACCTCGTGTGATTTCACCATCTTTAATAACTACTCCACCTCCAGCACCTCGTTTGCAATTATTCCACTTTCTGACCAATCACATCACATGATGTAGCACTCTTTTTCAAAATTTCTTTGACCTCATTGTTCCTGTGAAAACGTCAGGTCTACCATGTCCTCACTGTCCATCAACTCCCTTGTGCCCTCACTCTCGCTGGCTCATCTTAGATTGAGTGCTCTTCAAACACCATTAACTCCCTTGCCCTCTCTCATTCCACTGCATTCACTGCGCAAAACCAACTCAATGTAACCCAACTCTCCACTTAACCTGCACCTGCCCTCAGAGCTCAGTGTGGCTGCAAGAAAAGCACACACGATGCTGACTGGTCTCATTATAAATTCAAGTCTTCAGATCTCCAATTGCACCACTATGCTTCCCTGGTAAACTTCAATTTCATTCTCAAAAATAACACGTTCACACTTTTGCTTCTCTCTTCAAGCTTCCCACATCCCCTCACTTCTCCCATTCTCAGCTCATAACCCGGACTCATATTTCACTGAGAAAACAGAGACAATTATACAGTAGTTTCCTCAGCTTCTCACGACCAAATCTGTATCCCACCTACCTCTGCACTCATGCCCTCTGCCTTCTCTCTTGGTGCAATGTTTGATGTTTCTTTCCCCCTATCAGAATCCAATCCCTCACTTGTGCCCTGCAGCCCACCTCCTCCCCCCTACTCAAAAGCCCTTCTCTAGTAACTCTGTCCTCTATCTCTTACACCAGCAGCTTCTCCCTCCATACTAGATCAGTCCTACAAGTGTACAAATATGCCTCAATGTCTGCCATCTTAAAAAATGATAAAACTCTTTGATCCCTCATCTCTCTCCAGCTACCACCCCACTTCTTATCTCTTCTTCTTGATCAAATTGTCTATGGTGACTGCCTCTGCATCATTATCTCCTGTATTCCCCTTTACCTTCTTCAGCCAGGTGCCTAAACCCCATTCCACTATTGAGACTGTTTTTGTCAAAGTCACCAGGGGCTTCAGTGTTGACAAACCAATGGTTTCCTTCCAATGACTCATACATTTGTTTTGTTTCAGTTTGATCTCTTTCCTGAGTTTCCCACTCATATAACATAGCGCCCTATGGAGCCCTTGACACAAAATATCTTTCCATCAAAACAATATGCCACTGTTTCTCTGCAAAACAAAGCACTGTACTCTTAGGGATGGAAAACCAGTTTGAAAATCCTGGATGATGTGGGCCTGAGCTGAGGATTACTGCAGTAGCAAACCACCCCTAGTATCTCTGAGGCTTAAGACAATAAAGATTTACTTCTTGTTTATGCTCTATCTCCATCACGGACCTTTGCTTAGCGCAATCACTCAGGGTCTCAGGGTGATGGAGTGGCTGCCGTTGCACGTGACGTTGACTTCTATGTCAGAGGAAAGGGCAAGGCTCTAAGAGTTTGTGGTCTTGCAAGTAAATACCAGGTTCTGCCTTCAGCAATTAAATGCTTATGACTCATTGGCCAAAACTAGGCACGAAGCTATTTCCAAACACAAGAGACAAGAGTGCAGTCTTACAATGAGCCTGAAATGTGGGGAGGTGGGCAAAAATGGGAATACTTGGCTAACAACAATTAATGACTAAGACGAGTCACCAAATTCTCTTCTGAGAACTGCCCTGGAAGCCTGTTACATGAACAACATCAGTGAACCATTTAGCTGTCAACTAAAGACACTTTATGACTCAGGAAAATCTACCCGTGAAAAATGCTGTGCATGAGCTGATTAGACATCAACACTGTGTCTACTCCAATCAGATGGCAGAAATGTACAGTCTGCGAAATGGAAGGAAGAAACGTTAATTATTGAAAGATGTTCTCATATTATCGACAGAGAAATTTGTCCTATTGACTGATTTTTTTGCTAGACAATGATTCATTTTCTGACCAATGCAGCTCCACTAGTTTTTCTGTAAACCAAATTCATCATCCCAAACTGCCTTTGATTAGTTTAATTAGAATTTCTGCTTCACTGTCATTAAACAAGAGAAACTTAAGGAGTGGGAAGAGGTCAAAGATTTGCCTTACCACTCAATTATTTAACACAGAACAATATAAAATTTATTCAGATAGTGGAAGATAATTTTTAAAGCATAATTCCTTTCCTAAACAATACATCTTTTCTTTAAATTTTTAATAGATTCTGCACTTAAAGTTTTGTGATACCCTTTTTCTTTTGAAGAAATATTTTCTTCACTCTTTTAAAATAATGCTGTTGTTTTTATAATTTTGCTTGCTTTTATCTTATCTGTCGAGATACTGCTTTTTCACTATATAATGAGGAGCCAGTATAGCAATTGTCTGTATTTTTTACCTTACTAATGTATACAGTAGTGCCACCTTATCTGTGGTGTCGTTTTCCATGGTTTCAGTTACCTATGGTCAACCTCAGTCCAAAAATATTACACGAAAAGTTCCAGAAATATACAATTCATAAGTTTTAAATTGTGCACCATTCTGAGTAGCATGATGAAATCTTGTGCCATCCCACTCCATCCTGCCCAGGATATGAATCATTTGTCCAGTGTATCTGCAATATATATGCTACCCACCCATTACTCACTTAGGAGCCATCTGGTTATCAGTTCGACTGTCATGGAATCTCAGTGCTTGTGTTTAAGTAACCCCTATTTTACTTAATAATGACCCCAAAGTGCAGGAGCAGTGATGCTGGTGATTCAGATATGCCAAAGAGAACTTATTGTTAATCTCTTACTGTGCCTAGTTTATAAATTCTTTATCACGTGTACGTATAGGAAAAAATATAGTATATATAGAGTTCGGTACTATCTGCAATTTTAGGCATCCACTGGGAGTCTTGGAATGTATCCCCCACAGATAAGGGGGAACTGCTGTATACCTGAATCCATTCAATTCTTAAAAAGAAACCAATGTCAGTAAAAAATTGAAAAATGTTCATGTGGTGCTTGCAAAAGAACAATTTTTAAATGTTTATCTAATTTAAGAGGAATTTCAGTTTCCATTTTCTAAGAATTCACATGCCTAATATATGAAATATATAGAGAAGTGATTTTAAAGGGCCATTTATTTCAGTGACGTCTTTCATTGTTTTTATTAATTGCATGGCATTATTTGGCCTCAATTATTTAAGGGAAAACTAAAAAGGTAGATATGTGAATAAGATATAATATTAACAATTATGAGTTGAACAGATTATTGATGAATTCGAAATTATACCATAGGGCTAACAGACAATTTAGGGTTATATTTTCTTCATGCTGATTAAAACCTAATATACATTCTCATTTTGATACTAAAAATGAGTTCGGTTTCATGTGGATCAGTTAATTAAATGAAATTATAGGCATTCCTCGCTTTATTGTGCTTTGCTTTATTGGGCCTCACAGATATTGCTTGTTTTACAAGATCCTCCACCAGCAAAAAGATTACAACTCATTAAAGGCTCAGATGATGGTTAGCATTTTTCAGCAATAAAGTATTTTTAAATTAAGCTATGTACATTGTTTTTTTAGACATAATACTGTTGTACACTTAATAGACTGCAGTATTGCATAAACCTAACTCTTATAGGCACTGGGAAACCAAAACATTTGTGTGACTTGCTTTATTGCGATATTTGCTTTATTGCGGTGGTCTGGAATCAAACCCGAATGAGGTGTGCCTGTATATTATAGTCCTTGTAGACAGCAATAGAACAAGGTGTATGGAAACTTTAGTCACAATCTCATATATCATATCAGTGATGACAGTTTCCACACTGCATTCAAGTTCATCAAGAAATTCCTTGAGGACCATCTAGTGTTAGTACATCTCCTGGAGGCTTTTTCAGTGGCTCCTTATCATTGAGTCACAAAGACAGTGTCCCATGTTTCAGATTTCTGTCACAGCACCATCCCACTTCAGGTATCAAATCGGTACCAGTTAGCTATTGCTTCATAAAACACAAACAAAACTCAAAATATTTTATTATATCACAATTTTAAGGTTCAGAAGTTCAAGTAAAGCAAACTGGGAATAGCTTATTTCTGCTCCTTAGTGATTATTAAAAAGTTTAAATATACAAAATTATTTTTAATAAGGGGAAAGGATAAGTGCAAGCAAAGTGTTCCCATGTCTTTGCTCTGTCTGAGAAGTGATAAAAGTACCAATTTAGAAACTAAATTGGAATAAATCAGGGATTTGGCATGTAATCTTTAGTATAATCATTAAAAATTGTTAAAGAATGTTAAAAAATCAAGATAGAAGAAAAAACTGAAATCTAAGGTTAATTAATGCAAAAAAGTAATAAAGGAGGTAATATGGATATGAATCAGATGAGTCAAACAGCAAAAATATAGTAAGATGTTAGATTTAAACAAAATATACTAGTAACTATAATAAATTTAAGTAAACCAAATATTTCAAATAAAAGACAAAGATGATCAGATTTAAAAAGTTCAATCATAATGCTGCTTACAACAGATAGACCTTAAATACAAAAATACAGGAATATTGAAATTAAAAAGCTTTTATAAAGCATGCAAATAGCCAAAAGAAAGATGATATAGCTATAGTAATATCAGATGAAAATAGGTTTTAAACAAACAAAAAAAAATGATAAAGTGGGATATGAGATAATGGCAAAAGAGTCTTAAAACATTATACATTTAAGACTTTATTAAACATAGTCTTAAATGTATAATGCAGACAAATTGACATAGTTTACAAGGAGAAGGAGACAAACCCACATCATATTGGAAAACTTAACACTATTTATTTCTGGAATTTACAGAGTAAACATACAAAAACATCATTAAGGATATAAGAGACTTGAGGAATAAAATCAATCGCATTGACCTAATTGACATACACAGAATATTACATCAAGCAGCTGCAGAATGCATGCTCTTTTCAAGAGCACTGGAACATTTACCAAAATTGGCCAAGTGCTGAGCTGGAATACAAACCTCAACGTATGTTAAATAAATTATACAGAGTATGTTATCTTACTAAAATGGTATTAAGCTTGAACTCAGAAACAAATATAAACAGAAAATACCCAAAAGGTTGTAAATTAAGTTGTACACTTCGAAATAAAAAGCCATAGTCAACAAGGAAATCATAATGGAAAACAGAAAGTATTTTGAAAAGAATGGTGGTTAAAATGGAACACATTAGAACCAAAGGGTCAGCGCTAATGTAGGATTAAAGAGAATTGTATAACCTTTACTACTACATGAGAAGGAAGAGAACTGAAAAGCAGATCTAATTATCTATGTCAAAGACTGAGAAAAACAAAAATTAAATGCTATGAAATAGAAAGAAGGCAATAATAAAGATAAAAGCTGAAATTAATGAAATGCCAACTAAACGTGCAACAGAGTAAATTAACAATACCAAAAGTTTGTTCTTTTGGTTGTACTATAGCAAAACTGACACAAGATAAAATAAAAAATCTGAAAAATGTTTGTTTTAAACACTTCTGCCCTGCCTCACCTCCACTTGGTTGACATTTTATAGGCTCCCAAGTGTATACAATTCAGAAGGGCAAGTTTGTGGAAGTTAACATCTCCTGGGGCAAGCCTTGACCAGTGTTGTATAAGAGCTGATGAAGGAACATTTCTTATTTCCAGGACCAAGGCAGACAATTCTGAGGTGCATTCTTCACACCTACTTATTGGCTTCCAGGGACTCAAACCCCAGGTACTCAGAGTAACAGTTTGATGCAAATCTGCACTGACTTTCCTCCTTCTCTCTCTCAACTTCCTTAGTCCTATGTTATAAGATACCTTAGTAATTAAATTACCTTCATCTAAGTCGCTGTCTCAGGATCTACCTTTTTTTTTCTTCCCTTTTTCAACACAGAGGAAGACTATCCAATATAGTTTCAAGTAATTTGGATCTATAATTAAAAACATCTCACAAAAACAACAGGCCATATGGTTTTATAAGTGAATGCCACAAATCATATACAAATTCTGCCAGAGAATAGGTAAGGAGGGAAAACTTCCAAGTTCATTATATAAGGCGAGCGTAACCTTGACATCAATACCTGACAAGGAGATTGGAAGAAAAATCAGGCCAATCTCTCTCACAGATATAGATAAGAAAAATTCTAAACAAAAAATTCGCAAACTGAATCCAGTAATACATAAAAGAGGACAATGGATCACAATTCTTTGAGATTATAGTTAAACAATTTAAAACTCCATGAATATTATTCACCATATCAACAGAATGAAGAAGAATCATACGGTGAGCTCAATACATGCAAAATAAATATTTGAAAAATTCAATATCCTTTTGTGATAAAAATGCTTAACATGCTATAAATTGAATGAAAATCCCATAATCTTATAAAGGTGTCAAATTATGTAGGTCCAAATATCCTAGAGCAAATACCATACATATGATGAAATGTTGAAAACTTTCCCTGTAAATTTGGGAATAAGGCCAGAGTGCCTGCTCTCATCGAAAGAGAATCATTAATAATAGGAAAAATTAAAATCACGTGCCAACTGAAAGGATGCAACGAGAACACAGCATCACTTTTGTAATATCGCTGCCAAGATTAATAACCTAATCTAATCTGAGTTCACATCAGACAAGCACCAACAGAGGGATCTTCTACCAAGGAAGTGCCTTGTAATCTTCAAATGTTTAAAGGTCAAAGGAGTCAAGGAAAGATTGAGGAATCAAGATACCAAGAGAGATTAAAGAGACATGACAACTAAAATCAATTTGTGATTCTGAACTGGAGTTTTTGCTATAAAAGGCATTACTGCGGCATTCGGTGAAACCTGAATGGGATGATTTTTAGATGATAGTAATATATCAATTCCCTGCTTCTGGTGGTTGTGATATGGTTATTTATGAGAATGTGCTTGTTTGCAAGAAGAAGGTATTCCAGGCCGATAGGGCTTCAGCTCTGCAATTTGGTCTCAAATGGTTTAGGAGGGAAAAAAGTCTTTTGTATTGCATGTGCAACTTTTCTGTAAATTGGAGATCACGTTTTAAAAATCCTAGAATTTATAGGGGAAACCTACATCGTTAAGGTGACTTTAGCTTTTTAATCATTTAAATAACTTATTGATTTCAAATTTGGCTTCTTTAAAAGGAATCAGAGTTTACATAAATGATCCTTTCCAGAGTTATAACTGGGTCAAATCAGTGTTTCAGAATCAGTTCTTTTTCAAGAGTAAATGGAAAAATGGGTGTTTACTTTGTAATTGTATTTCTTACTCATTACTAAGCATGAATATGTTCTTAAAAAACTCTTTTTTGGTCTTTTCCTTTATGTTCTAAAAATTTGTCTCATTTATTAAATATGCTTATGAATCTGTATTGGTATAATAATATAACTTGATATAATGCAAGAGAAAAACGTAAGCAGTGCCTGAAAGACTATGCTGTTTGTATCTAATAAACTCTGTTTCTGAAGACGCATGCTTACTCCTAATGACTATGTTTGTGGGTTTTAAGGAGCTACCTTTGATATGATATGACTTATAGTTTCATCAAGGGTAGATTTTATTTTACACTTTTTATTGCAAAAATTGAGGGAAAAGTGAGTGGATTGCACTGTATGTTACTAAAAAATACTTTGGTTTTTTCTGATAAGAGAAAAGTATTGATACTTATCAGATTTTACAGACAGACCATTAATTCTTTGGAAAGTACTCTACTGTGACATTTCCCCAAATAGTATTCTAGTTAGGTATTTATTTCATTATAAATAAGAATTTTGCCTGATCAATAAAATTGTGCATATACTGTGTGAAATAGAAGCTAATTTTTCACCAGAGTTATAATGGTATTAAAATTAAGAAGCTTAGACAATTGAACTTCAAATGATCAGTAGGATCAGTATTGTCATGGTTGTAATTACTTCCACAAAATGTCGTTTCTCCTTTTAATATGCACTTTGTGTGAATGAAATGACTTATGATTATCATGAAATTGTTTTGGTCATCTTAACGACCATTGCATAAATTTCTCATTTAAACAAGGAGTGAATTGCCATTAATTCATTAAGAGTATGTTTATCAAATACTATTTTTCACACATGGTGCATGGAGGGGATTTAGGTTGAGATAAAGATGCTGGTAAGATATGAGTGTCTTATGATCCTAAAAAAATTCTATCTTTCTCTCTTCTAAAGACCTGAAACTAAAAGTAATTTTAATTTTTTAACTTAATTAAATATCTACTGAATCTGTTATCTACAGTTCTTCACCACTGTATGAGTTATAAATATAGATGACGTGTAGCTCTAGATTCATAGAGTATAATAAAATAGGAGAAACAACATAACATTAATACAATTTGCATGTGATAATTTTTGTAAGAGTGAAGCAAAGCTAGTTGGCATAACATTAGACAAGGGACAGATCATAAAGGAGATACAGGGCCTTGAATAAATTGGTGGGCCAGAGGACCAGGATGCCTTACTTGGATTTTGTTTCTAAGTCTATGAGAGGATTGTTGATACCACTTTCTTCTCAGCGCAATACATGGATTTTCCTATAGTGTTTTATGTCCAAGTAATATTTTAAAAAATATTTTGAAAGTATCATGGAAAGTGAATTTTCTTTTGTATAATCATTGAACAGTTCCTTTTGAAACTGCATTTAAAGGGGAGATTTTAAGTGCAAACTAATACAGGTGTCCAACAGAGATAGCAAAATAAATCATGAAAGTTTTATGAAGTGGTACATGGTCATGTCAAATACCGGGATGATGGCACCTGAATGAATGAAGTTTGAGTATCAGAGGGATTAAGCTGACTAGAGTTAAGATTTGATGGAGGAGTAACCAGGCAAAGAGGGAACAGCATTTCAGCGTGAGGGCACATCATGGGCAAAGACCTCATGTCAGGCATAGATATGGCGTACTTAAGAAAGAAGGCCAGTGCGGCTGAAGTGAAGTTATGTCGCAGGATGAAATATGAGATTGGACATAAAAGCAGGGATTGGATTTTGTGGGACTATGTTAGCCATATAAACAATTTTGGTATTTATCTTGAGAGCAATGGGAATATCATAAGCATTTTCAATGGAGAGATGACATGTGTAGATTTGTAATTTGAAAAGATTGCCTGCTTTAAAGCAAAGAATTAGTAGAAAGAAACCAGAACAAATGTAGTAAAAGGGATAATAATTGAAGTCACAAAATTTTACCACTTCTTTATATTTTAGGAACATAAAACAGTTAAAAAGAGTTTCTTCTGGTTAAATGCTCACTCTTTGGTTTTCCTTCCCCTTCCTCTACTTCTCTCCAAAGAGTTTCTGGGATCAAGCATTCACACTGCCCTTTGAGTCTCCACTGGTCTCTGTGCAGAATGGTTTTTCTCATAGGGTCCTGACCTAACACCTATTGAGGTGTAAATTGTTCTATTGTGCTGTAAACCCTCATCCAACTCGTACTAGACTGTCCTGAACTTTGTGGCTCCTATTCCAATTCCAGCATTCTTTAGATCTACAGATATTCTTAGCATCTGTGTGTCCATCCCTCAACAACACTCCTATCTCACCATTGCTACCTAGGAAATGGGAATGCATCCAGATCTTCTACAGAACGTGTGTAACCCATAGGAGGCCATTTAGGTCACTTCAGATTCTTCTCTGTAGCCACTGCCTCCACCTGTTTGTACTGTTATAGAATATGGCACAAGGCCACAGGGAGCCTTTCATGGATTTCATCCAGCGAATTGGATCACTAGTTCCAGTGTTCTCATTTCCTCTTACTCTTCTGAAAATTTCTACTGCATCCCCAGAAATACCATTATATCCATCCACCAAAACTACAAATATGCATACATACCCTTGAGTTTTTTCACATAGAGGTCCAGAAGTAAGGACACTGATGTTGGATCCTTTGCCCTTCACCTTCTTCTGAGGACAGGATTTCCCCCAAAGCCCCCTGCCCTCACCCCCCCACCAGATGATATTCTGAGTTCTCTTTATCTCTTGCTTATAGTGAAACAGATATTCAAGGGCACTAGTCCTGGCTCATAATTTGTTAATAAGAGGTTAATAAATTTAGAGAAACCTTCCGACGTGACACTACAATAGTGCTATGGAATAAAAAAAAAAAAAAAAACGTTTTTTTCACTGGTAAAAGCTAAGCATTGACTGTTTTTTTTTTTTTTTCACTTTTTGCATTTCTATCACAATAGTTTTAATTTCCCTTCTCATTCTGTTTCTACCCCATAGCATATATATGACACTAGTTAACCATACAAAAATCAAATGCAGGGACATTCAAAAATAAAACAATATATTTCAAAAAAGATTTCATCACTACATGAGGAAGACAGGGGTCTATTACAGTGATCTAGAAGGGAGAGGATTGGACTAGGTTCGTGGTGATAGAAATGGTAAAAAGTGAATGGATTTAAGAGACAAATCTGGCACATCAGCTATTTATGTAAATAAAGCTGTAACAGTGGCATTCATTCGTGTAGTCTCTACGACCCCTTTGCATTACAACAGCAAAGTTCAGTTGTCATGACAAAAACCACATAATCAGCAAAGCCTAAAATATTTACACCTTCTCCTTCACAGAAAATTTTGCCGACCCCTAATCAATAGCATAAATATAAATTCTATGCATTATATATGCTAATTGTTTATTAAAGATATCAACAAGGAGATTCTTACCTATTGTGAACAGTTGGCTTTAATCTTAATTGTTTTTACTTCATGTTCTAAAGGCAGAATTGCTGTAAATATTATTTAACTTCATATGGAAAAGAGCTTTTGAAGATAGTATTTACATTCAATTTTTAAAATTGATAATGAATTGTTTTGTAATTACTCTTTTTTAGAATTACTTTTTAAAACTCATTTATGGAAAATTTCAAACACATCTAAAAGAGAGAATAACATAACGAATTTCATCTACACACATTCTAGTTTGAACAATTATAAATTCACGACAATTTTTTATACCTTCACAGTTCTTTACTCCTACTTATTTTGAAGCTAATTCAAGACATATATCCTTTTCTCTGTAAATGTTTCAATTTATGTGTCTAAAATATAAGTACTCTTTTGTAATATAATCACAATACATTTATCACACGCAAAAAATGACAATAATTCTTTAATAACAGATTGTTTCATAATTTTGCGGTATGTTCCAATCATATCCTGTAAAATCTATGTAACACAATTGGTTAAGGTGACTCAGGTCTTTAGATCTATAGGTTTCTCCTGCTTTCTGTTTTTTCCATATAATTCACTTAATGGATTAACCAGGTCATTTGTACCATAGAGTTTCCCACATTCTGGATTTTGCTGGTTGACACCTCATAGTGTCACTTAACATGTTTCTCTAACTCCAGTACTTCCTGTAAATTCACGGCTAGATCTAGAATCAGGTTTACATATTGGCAAGAATACTTTGCATGTGGTGTTATGGAGATACATGCTTCTCTTGTTGATTGGCATCCATTGGTCATTATTGCCTAGGTCCATTTCTTCACTAGGGTTGCAAAATTGTGTTATTTTAATTTTATAACCACTTCTTTTATTAAGTGAAATAGTTGTATAAAAAGAGATGCTCTGTAATCAATTATTTGTTTACCTTAAAGAATAGTTCATATACGAAAAGTAGTATAACAGTCAATTCTTTCAAAATAATGAGGTGGTTTCCTAGCATTTTCTCTAGGTGACCACTGAGGATGTTTTTATTATTATAAAGTCATGGATTAAAATGTATTACATGTGTTTCAGGCCATTGCAGTTATTATTCTTAAGATGCTCAAATTGTCCCAAATTTAGCCATAGGGAGCCTCTTCAAGTTAGCTCTTGGGATCCTTTTGAAGAGACAGTAATCTTTTATAACTTCCTCGTGATTCCATCTGATATGAATAGCTCAGTTTGTACATTTCTTGGGGCAGACCTGGAATCAGCTGTTTCTCCAGGGAGCTCTGTATCCTTTTAGTGAGAAATGGTAGTTAGTCAGCACAAACTTCATACCAGGAATGCTCATTGGTATTGGGCTGGTTATTATTTTTAGTATTTTTTAGAAGACAGAACCAGAGAACATACTTTAGTTTTAAGATGAGCATATTGATGCTTCCAATTCAATATCAGAATTATTCTTACTTAATCTCATTGATCATACCTCTGTATCTCCTCCTTTCAGTATTGAAAATCCTGTTCTCAATGACACCAACATATTCATTTGCTGTATCCTGTCTAAGAAATATACTACAGTTTCAGAATAATAAAATTAACAGTACCACCAACAATATGCTGACTAAAAACAGTATGTTTTTAATATACCTAAAAGTTTCCTATGTCAGCTTCTCTTATAATAATTACTCAATATATTTTAGTAATTACTTTAGTAAATTATTTGTTGGCTTATTTTAGTGGATTTCTACTAAAATTTTCCACAGTTCTGAAAATTCCTATAAGATTTGAAATTGAGCTAAGTAAAATACATACATAACCACTTAAAATAACAGAAAGGGCCGTAATTCTTTGTGGTCTGTGTTTTGTTTTAGAAAAATTTTACTTCACTCCTAACAGAATTTCAAATCTCTTTCCTTCCTACCACTTTTATCTCTTCTTCTACCCAGACCTCATTTAGAGCATTTCTTTAAATCATAGTTGGCCTAGGAAACTATGATGAAGAGGAAAATAAATATACCACATTTATTTAAGCACTGTTCTTTCAAAAGAAAAGCCATTGCAATTTTTTCCCAACCTGTAATTGAAATATATTATTGAATGCTACTTTTATGAAAACAAGAATCCATACACATATAATAAAGTTTATAAAGATAAATACATACGTATTTTAAAGAACTATTCTTGTCTCTGGATTATATGTTTAAATCATATTAAAATGCAGTTTGTTTCCTTTAATATCCCTTTTAAGTAATATCTTTTTTGTGGTTAGACATGTTGAAGGATACAACATGTAATATTTATGTGATGAAGTCTTCATTTTTTTCTTAAATATGGATTTGGAAACATGATAAAAGCTTAATATTCATTTAAATATGGATGTGGACATATCACAATTAAAATTGTGATGTATCATGAGTATTTCCTCCTGAGGTCTTTGAAAATGTGTTCTTACTGATTGTAATGTAAAATCCACAGTCAGCTGCAAGCCACTCATGACTATATGGCTAAGTAGAAGTGATTTGACTATGAGTCAACCACTTATGAATATAGAAAAATGCCTTGTCTCACAATTATATTTCAAGAGCAATTCAATTACAGCCTTTTTCACAGTAAAAGAAAGATATTCTGAGTATGCCAGTTTATTTGCAATAACTGCCTCTCAGCTTCATATTAATATAGACGATGAACACAGTTCCTCATACAAAACTGAATTTTTATAAATTGTACATTTGTAAGGTTGTCTTTATTGTAACATACTATTTATATAAATTATTTTACCTAAAAAAGCTTATATTCATAGTCACTGATTTAATATACTTCTGATTTTAATGTCAGAAAAATTTTATTTCAGCTCAAGTCTTTTTCAACAGTTGATAATCAAGTCATGGAAGTTGAATTCTTTAATGATAATTTGGTAGCTCCAGAATTTGCTAACAGGTAAAGTAAAGTGATGACAAGGTCTTTAATTTGTGAATCAACATGGATTTATTGGTCAGAACTGATTTAATACAGTAATAACCAATAAATATAATATTGAGTTATGGTTAATTATATCTAATAACAATAAGAAGAGGAGGAGGAGGAGATTGATTTGAGGATTATAAGTAAACAATGGGCACTTACAGTCCATCTCTGTCATCACAAGGAGTAGAACCTTTCATCTACTTTGGTGGATATTCTCTAGGCTCTGTAATAACTTGTTTTGTGATTCCTCCTTCGGAACCGTCCTGAATGCAGTTCCTCACCTGAACACTTTAGCAGAGTATACAGGAAAAAGAGGAAAGCATTTATTGCCATTCAGGATTCTGCTTGTCTGTGAAGGGTGAGCAGCTCTGCCTTTAGTTCGCAAGTGTTATCAGGAAGGAGCTAGTCTGGGCCACTCTTTCTGGAGAAATCAGATAGCAGTTCAATCCGCAGTGCTCAGTTTGTGACCTGCAAACAAAAAAAAAATGCCTTCTCTTTTAGAAGATTCTTGGTGTTATTGTGCAACATGCAATTCAGACTAATTGGTTTTTGTAATACAAGCTAATATACATGGAATTTGGTGGAGAAATAAATTTGACATTCAATTATATCAGGATTCTACTATTTTAAAGTGGAATTTTCTGTATTGTCACCTCTCATTTCAATAATTTTCTTTTCTTATAATCTTAGTTTTACTTATCCTCACTTGTTTTGTCTCTTTCCATTTCTTCTTCTATTTCTTTAAGAAATACTTCATGTACTTTGGTTATGCAATCATTTGAAATGCCAATTAGGAAGGCACAATTTATCTTTGTATTTTTTGAAGTAATTTTTCAAAAAGGGTTAACAAAACCATAAAGATATTTGCCTTTAAAAGTCTTGTTTTATTGAGAATTTAGAAACTGAAATAGCCTGAGGAATGTAGGAAAATTGGGAAATTTCAAAAAGATAATTTAGCTCTTAAGAATGACATGAAATAAAGCTATACCATTTTGTAATCCCCATTCCTTGAATCAATTCCTTTCGAAAATCTCAATAACAACCTTTAACATTTATATGAATCTCTAGATTTGACCAAAGAAAACGTATTTCAAATTTTAAGAAGAATTTGATCGATTGCTTTGCTTTTTTAATCAAACTCCTAAAAGTTTTAACTAATAAATAGAGGGAAAATGATGTCAAAGGAAATAAATCATTTATGGATGAATTTTAAGCATATTTTTAATTAATTGCTCAATACTGAACTTATTTCTGCTATTTTATTCTGTTTAAGAATGTTTGTAATAATTTAAATATTTCTCCTTTGTTCTGAATAAATTTAAATTAATTTACTCCCAAAATTATTTTTAGATATTCTTATTCCCACATATGTTCATTGTGATCATGTTTTTTTTTTTCTTTTGGCAGGGAAAATTAGCCCTGAGCTAACATCTGTTGCCAATCCTCCTCTTTTTGCTGAGAAAGATTGGCCCTGGGCTAACATCTATGCCCATCTTCCTCTATTTTATATGTGGGACGCCTCCACAGCATGGCTTGATGGGCGATGCATATGTCTGCGCCTGGGATCCGAATCTGTGGACTCCAGGCCACCAAAGCGGAATGCGCAAACTTAACCACCACGCCACTGGGCTGGCCCCATGATCAATTTAAATTTAATGAATTTTGAGGATGTGAAAACAATTTTAGGATTCCACATCAAGTGATGATGGATATAAGTTTTCATAGACTTATTTAAATTAAATATAAATCAGATGTTAGAATAAAGTTAAATTTAGCAGATTTGAACCAATTTTACAGCACTAAATGTGCTCCCTATTGAAGTCATTAATAGCTCAAACAATTATTAGAACTTTTTAATAAACTTTTGTGAAATCCCTCTTTCCTCCTTGTGGTGGCAATTTAAAGACACAAACTTTTAGACCGACTTTTTAAATATATCTGGAATGAATTCACTATAGGAGTTATCTTAGGAATCATCAATACAACTGGCTCCTCCAGTTTTAAGGTTATATGATCCAAAATTCCAAATTAACATAGTTCTCCCATCAGAAATTGACAGGTTCTGGTTTCTGATATTAATATAGATGCCTTAGCATAGTAAAGGTGATTAATTCTAGGCACCTTTAAGAAGTGGTGGGTTGCACAGTAGTGGACTTAAAAGAGCAAAGTTTTTTGTTTAGATTTGTTTTTTATATTCTAATTAGCTTTATGAGAAATATGACATTTTTTTCTCCATAGGATGAACTCTAGTAAAGTTCATTTAGTAAAATTAAGATCTCAAAATTGGATGAATCCATAGGTTTAGAAAAAGCAACCTAAAGGGGTCCAAGTGGATAGGAGTTGACCTGAAGAAAGTACTATACTAGATACCAAAGTCATGCTCTACATAGATAGAGCAGAACAACAAAAGGAAACCATCATCAGACAGTAGAGAGAAGCTATGCATAGCATGCTTCAAAATCAGGAAGCCTATACATACTCAGCCAGTGCTAGTCCTGTAGGGATGTTCCTGCTAAGTAACCAGCCTCAGAGTAGAACCCTAAAGGGATCTCACTGAGCCCAAGATCAAATCATCAATCTCACTGTAATCAATAAACAGTGCTGACAAGCTAGTACAAACCCCCACAAATCTCCTCAGACCCATGGTCATGAAGTAACACTGTTAATCAATATGTTTCATACACTGACCAGAGTGTCATAGATGTGTATTTCTTATTTCAGTAGGAGAGAGCTAAGGTTAATTCCAGACCTGCTGAAATTAATCCTCACAACACAGTCAACCTGCCAACTGACGGTCAAGGCCTTCTTATGACAAAATGCTCATTCTTAGTTTGTCGACAATTACTTGCCTTACAGCATCATATAGTCAGATAGATAATCAAAAGCTACACACAGATTCCAAACTTTGAAATACCCAAAAGTTTGGGTCTGGTATGGAATTAGACAGCTAAACCATCGAATAATACCAGGATAAACTTTTTCATATTTTTGTACTAACTATAATTTTTCACCTTTCTGATGTACAGTTTTCTGTACTTTGTGGTATACATCTGCTGAATGACTCAGAAAACAATCAATGTACCACTAATCAAGTCTAAGTCTTCCTCAGGCCAATTATCCTCCATAAGGATAATATCCTGAGGGGGCTTTAATTCAATCCCCCAGTACTTGTTGCAAAAATTTCCCAAATTCAGATATTTGAAAAGACTCACCATACTCCACACAGCATACTCATGTTGGCTTTTATTTAAAGGCAAATGAAAGAGAAAGAGAATACAAGCAAGAATTAGAGTTCCAAGAAACATCCCATAAGCAAGCTCCCTACACGTCTTTATTCACGCATGCTTACCTTGCTCTGTCTCCAGCTTAAACCACTAATATCTGTGCAAAGAATCTTAATTTAGGGAGACCTCAAAGCAGAAGTCTCTCTGGCTACATAATTGGCCTGGCTGACTTAATTGGTTAGGCTGGTTGCAAAATATTAGGAAAGAAATTAAATTTGGGGGATTTCTAAGGGGAGTTTAGAAATTTAAGTAAATCATCATAAATCCTATTGCCCTTGTCTTAGCCAAAAGTCAAAAACCAGATATTCAGAAGTCCCCAGAAAATAGTGTTTCTAATCCATCTGTAACTGAAATTTATCTCACATATATACAATAATCAATATCAGTATTAACATATCACATTTATAGTGGTTATATGCATATAATACCAGTATTATAATAGAAAAAAACTAATAGGTAGAAGATAGGACATAAGAAATAGAGAATGCTTCTGATGGGTGTCAAGAAACCAGCTTATAAAGACAAAGATGCTAAACTGAAAAAAGATATTGCAAGGACTGAGTATAGTGGGAATAAAACCATACAAAAACCGTGAGGTGTTAGAGATGTGCTTTGAAGCGGGGAATAAAGACAAATTACTCAAACAGGAGCTAGAGAAGAGAAGAACCGAGTGCAAAACTGCCTCACGATCTTGACGTTAAGCTACTTACCTAAAGTTCGTTGACTTATTCCCCACTTGGCCTGATTTTCTTAGTGAACAATTTTATAGGTGGATGTTAACTGAGCACAAGAGATTTCATGATACCACAATAAGGTATAAAACATTCAAGTCTATTTGTTGTAGCCAATGATGATTAAACAGTTTGGAATCATCTGAAATACAGAAGTGGGAGGTCAGATGATCACAGACAAAAATCAGAGAGCTGATTGGTGACAGCAGCTTTATTCCCAGGCCAAATGGGCTTGCTAATACTCTTCTTTCCAAATTAATCCTTGGAAATGTGGTCTCCCTTTGCAGACATCAAGCTTGTCCAGGATCATTTTTCACATATATGAGCAAAGAATGTGGGCTTCTGAAAAACAGGGATTTCCTAAGGAAAAAAGCCAGAAGGGTTTAGAAATGCCCAATCTCAAACCATGATCACTACTCAAATAAGACTTGATGAGAACTAAGTGTGGGGATGTGGAGAAATAGGATGAAAATTGTCACCATATTCTTCAACATTTTCAACTTTGTAGCAGCAAGTTCCCTTTCTTATCTGAAAAATGAGGATTGGGGGATGAGGATTTCCTCTAACAGATTCAATGAGTCAGAATATAGTGACAGTATTGCTGAATATGTCTTTGCAGAGAAAAACTTTTTTGAGAAATGTTTCAACATTAGATTTTTAAGTTAGATTAGATTTCTTGTGATTCCTTCATTATTGAAATATTTCCAAGATTATTAAATATATTTTCTCATCTAGAAAGTACAATTTTATATGATTTTATGCATCATATTAACTATTCCATATTAAATTAAATTTACATAGTATATATGTATATATAATATATAATAAATTAAATTAGAATATTCTATATTTTAAGTAATTGGGTAGAACTTGTTTCCAATCACCTACCAGATTAGTGGTTAGCAATTGTTGGAATTACACTTTAGTATGGTGTTCTTCATAGTCTGCTCCTTTAGTAAAAATCTATTCTAAAATTCTTCCCAATTGCATTGGTTTCATCTGATCAAGTCACAGCATGCATATATAGAGAGCTAGTTTTTCTTCCCCATTCTTTCAACTCATAGATTATTAAAAATAAAATATATCTTAGAGATGACTTATCAAGACTAAACCCATAACATTATATACGTAGGACCTCAAAATTAGGGTGGTTAAATGAATTACTTTGGTTTTTTGTTGTTGTTTTGTTCCTGTTGTTTTTGTTTAAAATAGTGAATTAGTTACAAAATTAGCAATAAAACCCAAGTCTTCTGAATCACGGTCCATCACACCCTGATGCCTTGCAACTTAAATGGTGAGCTTTCTGGGGTTTGAAAGGTGTATCTCATTTATGAAATAGATATTCTATATAGTATGTAAAGAAAACAGTTGTAATATCCTAAAAATGGCAATATACAAAATTTACAATGTGAATTATCTAGTTCTAGTATCAACTCTGTTCATCTACAAATCAAAGTTAAACACCACTTAAAATTAACATATATTTCAACAAGTATACTATTGACTTGTTTTAATTATTTTAGCTCTATATATGTTTTCCATATTCTTTTTCATTTTACATTATATGTTGCTACTTTATATATAATCTTTATTGCAATGACAGAACACATTTCTTTTTCAGAATCTGGACAATCTCTTTTAAAAGAATATTTTGTATCTTTATGTTATAAATACTTAGCTCATTATATCCCTTTAAGTCATCTAGCATTTGCTTTAATGATGCCATCCAGCTTTCGTTTACATCTTATATTTATTAAAGATGATTTTCTGTCTTTGAAACTCTGAAAGATTTCTATGACTTTCTATATTAAAATATAACTGTAAATCTTCTTTATTCTTGAACATTAATTTTTCTCATGGTTAGAGATAAAAAAAGATAAAAATTATAAGTACATGATATTTATTTAAAGTACATTATTAGTTTTTTATCATGTAAATTGTTCAGATGATAATACCAGTGACACCTTATAAGAAAAAACAAATTACTAAATTTGTAGGTCTGTAAAACTCCGGTAAGAAATATATCTTTATGAACAATACTTAACAATAATGTTTTATCCTAATGCATTTATTTGATACGTTTTCATTTACTTTCATGTAAACAAGCTGCTGAAATTTGTTATTTTCTACTTTCAATAAAGCATCTTTTGGGAAAATATTGATTAAATATATTATAAATTTAATTTAAATTTGTATTGTAAATATAATATAAATGATGAATTTAAGCCAAAATTTTGTCTATGAATCATGCCAAACGATCCATATATAGTATCTGTGAATGAAGTAGGGAGATCAAAATCTCCCCTATCAAGAAGCAATTTGCAATCATGATTTGTGTGAACTGAATTCAGACATTAGATGTGAAAGTGAGATCAGTGATTGACAAGCATCTTAATCTAGAATGACATGGTATTAAGATTCTGAGAGACAACTGTATAATTCATAGTATATTAGTAAAGGACTATCTTTGGGAAAGGAAGAAATGAGAAACAAAGCCGATTGTGATGGAGTTAATGCAAATAATTACATCATTATATTTTATGATATAAAAAGCACTTATCAAAATTATTTAAGGTACTTTATTAATTTAAGAAGAAATAACCTAGTTTAAAAATAGCATATTTGAAAATAATATGCACTGACAAGAAGGAAATAAATTAGGAAACAAATTTTGAAATGTTATCTCTAAATATTTGAAACTTTGATATCAGACAGGCAAACAATTGAATCATTATTTGAGATTTTCATTGTTAATTTTAGATAGATTACTAAAATATTGAATTGATTTGATTTTTGTTATCAACAGTAGAGTAAGAAAGAGGCCATATGCATGTACTGTGAGGGGAGCCAAAGCCAAGTTAATTATAGACCTTCGGCGCATAACGCTTCAGTACCCCAGCTCCCACTGCTTCCTTGCAGCCACTCCTGCTGGATCACTGGAAAAAGAGCAGAACCCCAACTGTAAGTCCTAAGGTGATTCCAAAGCATTCAAGTAAATGGTTTACAAGGCCCAGCACAGCTCTACCCACATCAGACAGAGTTCTCCTTATCCAAGAATGAATGAGGAGAAAAACATTGAACTAATGATCTAGTAAGAGAATGTGCCACAAGGATATGAGCAAAGGATAAAACAAAAAATCTGAACATCAAATACAAGAAGTAAAAAAAAATATGTGAATTTAGGAAAAGTATTACTTCAGAAATCAAAGTAAATTTTCTCCTCAAGAATATTCATGTCAGTGTTACAGTATTTTAAAAATGGAAGCAGCTAAGATGCCCCCAAATATGGAAATAGTAAATAAACTGAGATGTCCATTCAATGACATGTAATACAACCTTTAAAATTGATGATGGGGGAAATGACTGCAAGTGATGTTTAAAATCAATTTAAAAATATAGTGTGTATAAAAAAATTGATATAGTATATACAAACATATCTAATGAAAGATAACACGAGATGATAATAGTGATTCTCCCTGTTTATAAAGTGCATTTATGGGTTATTTTTTACATAGTTTTCATATACTTTCTATATTTTTAATCTTTATAATAAATAATAAATTATTCTGTAATCAAAAATAAATATTTTAAAGAAACTTTTATGGAAATAGCGGGGCAAAAAGGTAGCCCATAATGGGAATGATAGTTTACTATTAAAGGTTAACAATGAGGAAAGCTCCTTTACTCACTTCTGCAAATAGGAAAGAAGAAAATGTCTATTACATTACCAGCACATTGAGAGAGCAGGAGTCAGAGGGAACAATCATAAGACAATATAAAACAACCTTAGATTTTTTTCATAAGACCGCCCCTGAAAACTCACTACATGAGACCATTCCGTCTCCAGGATATAATCTGGGCAGGCCCTGTAGCTGTTCACTTTTAGTTAACAAAACTCTCCTGCTCACTTTATGGCTGAAACAGTCTCACTCTATAATTAATGTACCCAAACAGGTGTAATAATGAAAACTGTCAAATAAATTCAAAGTTAAAATTTTTCCATATTCTAGTTTTTCCTCCTACCCTCTCTAACTTCAGGGTTGGAGACAGATGGGAGAGAAGATATAGATGATAATGCGGTCTCTCCTAAGTGAAGTCGTCTCATCTGCAATTCCAGTATAAAGAAGATACGAGACCTTCCCGGACGTTTATGACTCTCCCTTCAGCTTCTGGTCCAAATAGACTCACTTAATTAGGACGTTCTCTTTCTCATTCTCTCTCCTTCTCTAATAGTCCTTGATAAAACCAGCCCTTTGATGGGTCATTAGTGGGAGTCCTTTTCCAAACCAGCCCAGACCACTACTTTGGTGCCACAAAGTGTGTTTTATTTTTCCTAAGCAAAGAAATACAAGTTCACTTGTCCCTCAAACTTACAAACTTCAGCAACACCTATCAAATTCTCCAAGTAGTCTTATTTAAGTTTTTATTATTATATTTGACATAAGGGGGGAGCGTGATCCGCTCACAACAAATTTACAACTCTATCTTGAAAATCATTCCAACCTAGCTTTTATATCCTCAAGTGGTTAAGAAGCCAAGACAATAGATGTTAGCTCAGAGCAGGTCTTCCTCAGCAAAAAGAGGAGGATTAGCATGGATGTTAGCTCAGGGCTGATCTTCCTCACACACAAAAAAAAAGCAGCCAAGGGCTGCAGATACAGTTTTTGAAAACTCTTACGCAAATCCTGATAGGTGGACAAGCGCCTCATTTCTTTTACTATTTCTGGCTGAATGAGGATTAGGGGATGGGATGATCCGGTCCCTTTGACTTTAGTCGAAGTTCCCTCCCCTCCTCAAAAATACACACCCTGTGTATAGACCTGGTGTATGCTTTTACAGAACAGTTCAGCACCACATGCTTTTCTCACGGTCCCCACAGTCATAGAGCCACAGTCTTATAACACATTCCATTGTCTCAGGCTGTGCTAGGGGTGAGGAACAGGCTCCCATGGCCTCCGTTAAAAGCTGAGGGAGCCATAGAAATTCCAGTGCCAAGGAGACCAAACCAATGGAGGCTCTGTCTTTCCCCAGAGGCTGTCAAGAGGAGACAGTCAACACATTCAGAAGTGTGGAGGGCATAACATTATACAGGATGGACTTTCTCTGATGAGAGACAGGAAATAGGACTGTTCAATGAGCAGTGCTTTTAAACTGCCTCTCTGGAGGTATTCTTCATGACTGAGCCAACATCAGGGTTTTCTTGGGAGTTAGAAATGCTTGTATAATTTTCTTTTCTTCCTTCTCCGCCTCATTTCCTTTCTCCCTATGTTTTCTTCATTTGAATGACATTCACCAATAAAACATAAGCCTGAAAGTTTGCGTCAGGCTCTGTTTCACAGGTAGCCTAAGCTAATGTACCCTGAGAGAAATGTAATTTACTGAAAACAATTTAGGAGATTATTTTGAAAGGAACGTGGATCGCAGATGGTCAAGAAATTACAAATGTCAATGACATCGTGTAACAGCTATTAACACACTGAAGTGCACACTTCACTTGACTTTGGACCGGTTATCTATTTCAAATCTAAAGTTTTACGATTCCTCACTTTATAAGTAGACCTATTACATTCAAGATGCTGTAAATTCACTCATTCAATCTATGAAAATTCCAAGAGGTCATGATTCTGACTTTGAAAAGGAAGATATTAAGCAGCAATAAAATTAACAACTTTTTGCACAAAGATAGGTGTGCAGCAAGAATCATCCACAGTGACTTCCATTTATTATGACCTCATATCACCAGAGGGCTGAGCCAGTAACAGCTCAATGTCAAAAAGATGAGCTGACCTGGAGGAAGCAAAGCACTAACATTGGCATCCAGACTGTTACGTCCTGAAATATCATCTCAGCTTGCACCTGGCACACTGGGTCTACTTGCTCACTGAAACTGGAAACTGCCCCATGGCGTTATCTATCAAAGTCTAGAAGGATAAAGGTTCAATATAGAATGTAGTGCAATCAGGATCAGCCTGTAATTATGAGGACAGTTCTCTGAAGTAGCGTTGACGCTGAAATGACAGTCCCTGAATTCATTCAATAACCACACTCTAAGAACTTTCCTGTAAATACGAAAACTATTTGTTTGCATTAAAAACATCAGTTTAGTGAACTTAAAATTTTGGGGCAACGTCTAACGACTAATTATACTTTGATGTAAGAAGAAAAAATCTTAATTACAAATATGTCATAAACACAATAATAGCACCCCAAGTGTAAGTATTATCTTATTATTGTCACCAAATATCAAAATAATCAGTATAGTCTTAATAGAAATAGGTAACATTTGTGTAGTGCTTCTGCTGTATCAGGAACTGTTCTGAGTGCTTTATGCATTAAATTTTCTTTATTCCCATGTGGTAGCCAGCCTCCAAGATGGTTGTCAGTGATACCCACATCCCTGGTATTCACACCTTTGTGCAGTGCCCTCCCACACTCTACTAGGTTTGTTCTGTGTGATCAATAGCATGCAGAGGAAGTGATGGTATATCATTTATACAATTAGATTATAAAAAGCTAAGGCTTCCATTTTGGGATCTCTCTCTCTCCCTGCTCCATCTCTCATCACTCACTCTGGGGTAAGCAAGTTGCAGTGTTGTGAGCATCTCTATGGAAAGGTTGTCTATAAGGAAAAGAATTAAAGCCTCCAGTAAACAGCCAGAGAGGCTGGGGCCTGCCAACAATCACGTGAGTTATATTGGAACTGTGTCCTCTATCCCTGGTTGAGCTGTGAGGTTATTGTAGCCATGACTGACAACTGGCTATAACTTTGTGAGTGACCTGGAGCCAGAAGACCCGCTAAGCCACTCCTGGATCTCTAATCCTCAGCAGTTGTGTGAAATAACATATGTTTTTGTATTTAAGCTGCTAAATTTTAGAATAATTTGTTATACAACAATAGATAACTAGTATCCATAATGACTCTGAAAGGTAAGTACTATTATATCCACAACATCACTTGTTGAAAGGAGTTTTCTTTTCCCATTAAATTTTCTTAGCACCTTCATTGTACATCCATTGGTAATATATGTATGTGTCTATATCTAGAATCTCTATTCTATTCCCCATTGACCTACCTTTGCCAGCACCTAACAGTCTCAATTACTGTTGCTTTTAGTAAGTCTTAAATGTAGTAGAGCAAATTCTCCAATTTTGTTCTTTTTCGAAGCTGTTTTGGCTATTCTAGGTCCTTAGCTTTTCCATAAAATTTTATAGTTAGCTTATAAATTTCTACATACAAGCCTGCCGCATTTTTATTGGAATTGCCTCGAATCTATACATCAGTTTGGGGAAGAACCGACATCTTAACAATATTGAGACTTTTAATCCATGAACCTGGTGTATCTCTCCATTTACTTAGGTCTTTTTTATTTCTCAAGGCATTGTTTTGTTGTTTTCAGTATAGGAGTCTTGCACATCTTTTGTTAGATTTATTCTTGGAAACCTTTGGTTTTAGAATATATCCCTCACTAAGGTCCTCACTTTTCATTACTGCTATTATGTACTATGTCTTCCTCTGCCTCCCTATATTTCATATTATTCACTATTATTTAGAAGTAACATTTTTGAGAGAAATTTATAGTGTTTGTAGTCATCAGTTATTACTAATGAAACATAAAGCTCCTTATATTTTAATAAGTAAAACTAGAGAGCCATAAAGCTAAACTGTAACATAATCTCTTAAAAACTCATCTCTTAATTTCCTCTACCCTTTTCTTCGCCTGTTTGTAAGCATATTTTTATTGTTTGTAATACATCTAAAATATATTATATATTCAGTAATTCTATTTTTGAAAAAATATTTAATCTAATATTTAAGAATCATTTACTTATCATTTACAGAAAATTTAAAAATTGGAATTCTTTGCAGGTCTGGATATTGGTGTTGACATTAATTTGGAGTTACAAAACTCATTAACTTGTGGTAAGATATTAAAGAATCCATTCTTTTACTAGGTGAATGCTAAAGAACACAAAAGAAATTAGTGTCAAAGCTAGAATTAGGGAGTGGCAAAATCGCCAATATTACAAGCCGATAACCATCACATTGCTAGATGGTGGTTAATCGAGAGTAGTGCCGAGCACGCTACAAAGTCAGAAGGATTGCTGCGCCAGCAACCAGCACACAAGGAAATGAAACAGCTTCAAGCAAAAAGGCTCAGTGATCAAAATCAATGTTTCTCTTTGGTATGTGAGAGCCTTAATAACGTACCTTCTAAAGGACATTTACATTTGCGACCCGCTCTCTTTTGTGCTTTTCTTGATTATGCTTATACGCAAAATCTCCCAAGAACCTCTTACAAAATACACATGAATAGGCTCAACCCACAGTGAAAATAGATCTTGTGGATACCAGGCATATGTATATTTTAACAAAGACTCCCAAATGCCAGACACTAGCTCGAGAATATTACATTCGTTATTCTCATTTTCTTTAACCCACACAGAACCCTGAGAGAGAGCTATTATCCACCTCACTTTCCAAGAGAGGAAAAATGAGACTCAGAAAAGTAATTAATAAGGAAACTCATCTAGTTGTTGTGTTTACAACACTATGCTTCTTAGTCACTGGTGGTTTAGGTAAAGTCAACTCGTGATCTCTACTGCTGTCATTTCACAATTGGAAAAACAGAGTGCCATTGGAAGCACTTGCAACATGAACGGCAGAAATCCCACAGGAAGCAGACTGTCACGCCGAATGGCAGAAGCGTCACAGGAAGTAGTGGCCATACTTATTCTAACATGTTTCATTATGCTCATATCACCTCCTCTTCCAACTCGGCCCTCCCTGCACCATGGGTGTGTAACTCCAGCGCACCCAAGCACAGAAGGGTGGGTGTCCGCTCTTGCCCCTCCCTGCCTTCATGATTTTGTGGCAACTTTGTGAGACTCTACTTTCTCTTAAAACAGGGGAAACTATGATTTACTTTATATTGTAAAGCACTCTGCTTTGGATGTTTGCTCCAGGAACAGATGCAAAAATATCACAGGTATACCATCAGGTTTTAGTGTCGGAAATATATCATCAGCAGTATGTAAAAAGTGTTTATTGTTAATAAAGAAATGACTGCAATTAGTTTTACTCTGATTTAAAGGAAAGTCCATTTCTGCCCGTCCTAGCTACTCGGCTTAACTTTTAATTTCACACTTTATTGCCTTTCTTTTTGCTGTTCTCATCACTGGGACTGTTCAGTTATCTTTGTTATGCTTGGTTAACAGCTATTTACTTCAGCAAAGCAGTCTTTGCTTCAAGCAGCTATCTTTCCTGATTTAGTCAATATAGTCTACTTCACTTAATATTCCAGTAAAGAGTGAGATGAGTAACTAGAAAGAAAAGAATCCATAATCAAAAATTAATCCTTATAATTAGTGACTATGATCTTGAACACACAAGAACAATTTAAGCCTCTTCAAACACTTTTAATGGCAAAGTGCATTCTTCATTAGATGATGGAATATATCAGTACATGACAGAATACTAGTCACTGATTAAGCAGTAATCAAAAAATATTAAACTAAAAACAGAAAAAAGAAAAACTGCGGGTAGCTGATTATTTCTTCAACTTGTTCAAGTTTTGGTTTTGATTAATATTCCATGTGTTGTGTTCCCACCACCACATCATAAATCTCTAGCAGAGGTTCCCAAATGACAAATACTACAATATATAAATTTCAATTTTGTCTCAGCAATTTTAGTAAAATGTGGCATTCCCAGAGGTTGTCACCATAGAAATACATCACTCAATATTGTGTGCTTTCAACAGAACTTCAAAAACAATAACTTCACTGTTCAGAGAAAAAAGACTTGCTCCTTCAAATGATACATTTTCCTTCTTATTCTGGTTCATACACTCAGAGCTGTGAGGCCGTACTTCCTTGTATCCTGGGAACCTGCCTCTACATTACAAAATCAGGTCTTGCTTTGGTCATTTTGGAGATTTTCTGCAGAGAATAACTTCATTCAAAGTCTCTCTTGAGTTTGCCCAGCAGTACAAGGAAAGGGTAAAGGGAAACATAAAATAACTTATCTTCTTCTTCGAATGGTGTTTCTAAGAATGTTAGAAGGTTCTAAAGGTTAGAGAAGTAAAAAGAAAATATTACGACTAAAAAATATCTCTCAAGTTACGGAAATTTTCTATGTTTTTCATATTTGTGAAAAGTGATAATCATGATGACAAGAACAACAAACATTTATTAAGTGCTCATTGTGTGCCACAGTATGTGCTAGGCACTATGCCCGAGGCTGAGGGATCCATTATGAGAGAAAGTAGACAGTCTCCGGACTCAGTGACATCACAGCCTTATAAATCCCTAAAGCACTCTCATCAGATGATCTCAGATAGAAACGTTCACAGAGCAACTAAACAGTTTCTCAATTTACCTACATAATTTTAAGAGTTCACTTATTCCCCAAAGTAAAATTTGTGGTTGGCTGTTCCCAAACTATCTGCTAAAACTTTGAAAACCAAGAATTTTTCCATTTCAATTTAAAGATAGTTGCCAAATACGCATACAAACAATTTTTTAAATTCTACATTTATGTGTTTAGTAAAGAAGAATAAACGTCCTAAATTAGGACTACTTGACAAGGAAGAAGAAAAATGGAAGTAATAATCATTCAATATTAACATGAAGGTTTCTCTTGACTCTCGTTCTTACAAATATTCCATTGGCTTATTTTATTAGTCCCCTAGCAGTCATCATTCTTACTGGTACAACACTGCCTTTGTGTTTACAATTCAACACAAGGAGATAATTCACCTACTCTGATAAATTGCATCAGGAAGCTACAGGGATCTTACTGATAAGAGTTATTACCCTTAGATTAAGTATTATGGATGTTGTGTGTGAATAAATACTGCTGAAACCTTTCAGTTTCTGACTGCTTCTCTCATAATATTCAGAAATTTCAGTTCTCACTTTGGTATAACAATAACTCATAAAATATAGCTAGTCTTTTTTAATCCTATTTTTTGAGATATCGATAGCTTGCTAGCTAGCAAGATATAAATATATCAGAGTTTCTTTTAGATAACTTAACATTAGAAAAATAAGTTAGTCTTCTATATAACTGTGTAAATAGCCTTTGCTTTATTTAATCTCTTTTGTAACCTTGGAGGTGTCTATACTACTAAAGAATTAAAATCTGAATCATATAATATTGCAGGGACCATTTGGCCAGAATTTACTGACTAATAAAAAATAGATCTCTAACACAATCTTATATCTTAGTCCTCTCAGCTTATACCTGTGATTCCCAGAAAACAACTTAATCTGTTCTCTTTCATAATGATCCATTCAGGCTATATTTATCCTCTCAGAGGAGTGACAAGATTTTGTTTTTCTTTTTAGACCATTTATGTACTAAGAAGGCTCAACATTGGCACAATATCTATAAAAGAAAGAGTTCCTTAAGGACCTGTGACAAACAGAGATGTGAAGTTCATCCACATATCTAAGTGCTGTCTAATATGTAGGACACCAGAGCAACTGGAGATCCTAGGAACATAAGTAATATATATAAATAAGATGTCTTGAATAATTTCTTTGTAGTATTTAGTAATGCTCACAGAATAAAACCTTATCCAATAAATTACTAACAACAAAATATTATTTCCAAATTGTAAACACCTAGTCTTTTTTGTTGTAATATATTTGGAGAAATGCTGATACGATGTTGATATTAACATAGATATTGATATTAATATACATATTGATACAGAGAGATATAGTATTTCCTTAGGGGATTCAGATTTTCATATCATTTATTATCATGTTCAAAAATGTACTAACATGGATGATCTGCAAATTTGATTCATCAATTTATTACACAAACCAAAATTAATTCTAGGCCCACTAGGTATATGGCTCATATATGCATACATTATAGAGACAAGGCACAAATAAGGTGAACAAATATAAGTTACAGCTTATTTTTAGACAAATTTAAAAATAAAACATTATTAACGCTGTGATTTTGCACTTGATTTTCATTCTGTCTATTGTGCCTCATATCTCCAGTACCATTTCTAAAATGCCATTTACCAAAAGCAGAGAGTAATCTCTGGAGTCCCGAGAAACGTTTGAGGTCACACATGAAATAGATTTTCTTCTTCCTCTCAAAAGCTGTCATTAGGAGGTTACCACTAGCCTGTTAGGTCCATTCCATAGGGCGTATTGGCCGTTGGTGTGGCTACCAAAAGCAGTTCGCTTATCAGTCACTTCTGAGCATTCTCCAGGTCATTAAAAGCCAGTGAACATGGTGTAGAAGAGCAATCTAGCTGCTGGACATGAAAATGAAAAAAAAAATTTTCCCTACTCTGCATATTTTGCAGATAATTATTACATAAATTCATATTTGTGGAAAGCAAGAAAAAGGGGCGGATGACAAGTGCTAATATCTCCCCAGAAGTCAACACTGTATGCTACAAAATAAAATTCCTTTTATTAACAGAAAGTCTATCTAAATCTTTTACACGACGTCTGTAAGATAACCCACGAGCGGTTGTGGAATGCCACACAGCTGGATGCTCTGTGCAGATGTGCTGAAGCATACCTCCTTTAATCAAGGGCATTTGGATCTTTCTTTAGAAGCCTTGCAGTGATTTAAAGAATTTGACCACAGCAATTACCAAGCTCACACATCACACAGTTTCATTAAAGATCCTTTCACTGCTCACTAACATCAACGAGACATGACATAGAAATTTGTTGTGATTACTTAGAGGAATTTTCTCTTTTATTCTACATTTTTCCAGTGGATTATGCTATTTGTCTGAGATTATTGTATGGTTTTGATGCTGTATAATATATTAAAATAATGTGGGCATCTAAAGGAACTTGGATATCCATAAACATGGCAATAGTTAAATGAACTATGTGTCATCATAGAAGAGAGCCTTCACTTCAGTATAAGATGGCTTTTACTTTCTGACTGGAACTTATTCTAGCGTCTTAGTTTTATAATTTTTTGACTGTAAGGGAAAACCAAGACATTTTTCATTCATCCAAGACAGATTATTAATTTTTTAAGCAACAATATTTAACAGAAATATTTGTCACATGAGTCTCACTTTCCACTACTTTAATACCACAGATAATTTATGATTACAGAGTGTCTTTTATAGTTACTATTATTCATGCAGATTGAAAGCTTGCTTTCAAAGCTTGCAGATTAAAGACTTGCTTTCTGATTGTCAAATGTCCAATCATTCCTGGGTTTGCAAATCTGATCTCTGTGGCAAAACTGTTTACAGAAGCTAAAGGCCATGGTTTAGACTCAACTGGACAGAGAGTCCTCCCATGAGAAAGTTCTCATTGCCTTACTATGTTTTAACATGGACTCCAGAGGAGGGCAGAACACCTTGATTGACAGTTCCACTAAGGCCATCCAAAGTGAGAATGATGCAACACTTGAAAAGTACTACTCAGCCATAAGAAACGATGAAATCCAGCCATTTGTGACAACATGGATGGACATTGAGGGCATTATGCAAAGTGAAATAAGTCAGAGGGAGAAGGTCAAATACCGTATGATTTCCTTCATTAAGTAGTAGATAATAACAACAATAAACAAACACATAGAGACAGAGATTGGATTGGTGGTTACCAGAGGGGAAGGGTGGAGAGAGGAGGGTGAAAGGAATAATTCGGCACATGTGTGTGGTGATGGGTTGTAATTAGTATTTGGGTGGTGAACATGATGTAATCTATGCAGAAATAGAAGTATAATGATGTACACCTGAAATTTATACAATGTTATAAACCAATGTTACTGCAATAAACAAAAAATTAAAAAAAAAAAAGAAATCAACAAAAAGAAAAGGAAATCAGGGTTGCCAAAGAAAGGGGAAATGAATGCTGATCAGGCAAAATAGCAAAAGATGATGGACATTTCATAACTTAAGTAAATCAATGCTTCTGTCTGACATGGTTATACTTTTAAGTTCTCCATAAACATGAAGAGCCATTATCGATTAGTGTTTTAATAATATAGACTCTAGAGTCAGACAGACCTGCATTCACATCTCAGCTCTACTTCTTCGAGCTGTAGAACTTTGATCATATTTCATAATTTTTCTATGATTAGTTGCACTCCATCATTAATTTCATAGGGGTGATCATGAAGATTAAAAAATATAGTATTCCGAAAGTAGTCAGCATAGACTAATTACTATTACTGTTATATCTACCATTATTATAGGTAGCACTTATAGAGTGCTTGGCATCAAGTAAGCACTCAATAAATGCTAGCTATAATGACAGTGAAAGTAACCATTATTATTTTTATTAACAAACAAAATACGCACTGGTATGTCAAAAGGATATTTTTGCAAATGAGAATTAACTGGAGTAGGAACTTTCTTTGGTTAAATAACAACTTAAATATCACAAATTTCACATGCAAAAATTGTACAATCAGGGTGGATGAGATGACTTTGTCTTTATAGAATAACAATAATAATACCTGCTATTATTATTAAATCTACCTTTAATTAAACACCTACTTTGATCCATACACAATACATAGTGCCATCTAATCCTGAAAGATAATAGTAATCATGGAAAACAATAATAATGTTAACACTGCCCAAGAAAGTGGGCAGAAGAAGATTCAGATTTTCTGGGGCATAAAGATTTTAATTTGGGAGGCCAAAAATAGTATAAAATTATGAATATAAAACTAAGTACAAGATCTTGGAAGGATTCTTTATTAGCCTGGTTGGTCTGCCTCTGGAAGGAGGTACTATCATTATCACCACTTTACAGATAAGAAATTTGAGCCACAGAGTGTTGAAATAATGGGACCAAAATCACACAGGTGGTGAATGTTAGAATTAGGCATCAAACCTGATATTGTGTTTTCATTTTACAGGTGAGGAATCTGAGTCTCAATGAGTCTATATAACTTGCCAAAGGTCCCAGAATTGTTGAGTGGTGGAGGCAAGATTAAAACCCAGATCTGTCCAACTCTAAAGTCCATACACTCTGCACTAAGCTTTCGATGCCAACTTGCGAAGAATTCCAGCACAAGATATTGAATAGTTTTTTTCAGATTTTCTTTGCTTTTGATCAGAGAATCAAAAGATTGACAGTCAGCCTGGACCCTGAAGGAAGTAAGGCTAATTTCAAAGATGAGATTACCATTTTCTGAGGGCACATAAGCAAAGGTTAGTTTGATATGTTTTAAATCAGGTATCTTTATATCTCTTACTTGCAACATAGTTTTATATCCACCAGTCATCTATTGTGTCATACAGCATTTGAGATTTCTAAACTAAAAGTTCCAGGTTAATTTTCATCCTAAGGCTTTCTGAGTTTTAAATTAAAAACTCACTATAATATAAGTAACTTATTCTTGGAGATATAGACAAGTTTTGTTCTAAATTTAACATTCAAGAAATTGCTCATTTTATTTGATTTCATGACTATAGTCCTCCATAGAACATCCTTTCCCTTTGTATATTATTGCATATGTAAATTAAATAAAATAGATTGTTCTCCCCTTAAGAACATAAATTAAAAAGCAAATTCATGCCGAATATACCTTGATTTACTGAGACCAGAATAAAGGTGGTGGGAAATGTGAATATTTCCACTAAACTTATTTCCCACAGTGTGTATAGGCATTTGAAAATTTTATATAAGTTGACAGCCTAGAGGAAGATGTGATAGGAGCATGGTATTCCTTTATATTCTTGTACCATTAGCATGTACATCAGATAAACAAGAGATTTTAGAATTTATCAATTATCCAACAATTAGATTGATATGAAACAATAGGAGTAACACATGAGATTCTTTAATAGGTCTTAGTAACCCTTTAAGTCATTCTCTCTCTCTCTTTCTCTCACATCACTCAACACAAACATACACTATATTTACAAATATAACGTTAATCAGTAACATCCTTGAACTATTTGTTCCAGGAAGGCACTTGTTGGACAGAGGAAGTGTAGCAATGAGTTCAGCCCATGGAATTCACTGGTCTTACCTTATGGCATGTTGGAGTTGTGATGAGACGATGGGACATTATGTTTTTCCTTCTTTTCAGATGTTAAAATATGCTTTCTTTCATGTGGTTAAAGTGAATGGAAGGGTTCTTTTTAAGTTGTCTTTACTTAGAAAAATTAAAAGCACCTAATCTTTAAATAAAATGTTACTTGACCATAAAACTCTAAAAATACAGAAACCAACATTATATAGAAATTAATATGGCATATATTTTTGGCTAAAGGAATACATATGTATCTTAAAACCCTTCCCCTCCAAAAGTAACTGTTTTCTCTTTCCTATCTCTTGATATGGCTAGACACCTATGTGGATATGGATTTGCCTTCTTGACCTGCAGCGCTTCTACAAGCAGAACTATCTGTGGACTCACAGAAGGCCTTGTTCACTATTATGATATGCTACACAAAATCACATCAGGCCAGGGGCATATTTTGCGAGAAAGGATGTATAGCAATGAGCTCACACCCATGAAATTTTCTGGGCTTGCCATATGTCACATCTCCTAGAAGCAACATGCTGGATAGGGAATGGCAAGCTGAAGACTCAATTAAAGTGGTTCCTGAGAGATTAAACCCTGCGCTGCCAGGATATATCCTGCAGATTGCTAAATATGCCACAAACAAGTGGCCAATATATGGTGCCAAATTCTCCATTGGTAGTATGCACAAATCTCTGATTCCAAGGCAATGACCCTCTCACTCTTCAGTACGCTACTGGCATGTATATATCTTCCTTCAACAGAACCTTTGGTTCCATAGATTTAGAGGTACTATTGCCCAATGGAGGAATATTTCCCTGGACCTGGTTATGGTTCCAAAGAACTGGAAGCTGAGACCATCCTTGGCCATCTCAATCTCCTATGCCACCGAACCAACAAGGAGAGAAAAGGGCCACTGTACTGTGCAGGGTGATTGCTGCTGATTCCGGGGGGGAAATGTGGTTGCTTTTACTCAATGGGGCCAAGGAGAACTATGTTCAGCATCAAGGAGATGTCCTCTGGTGCCTTTTAGTGTTCCCATGTCGTATAGTGTTCATCTATGGAAAACTGTAAGAACACAGTAAATGTAAGATCAGTTAGGACTCAGATTCACCAGAAATGAAGGTTTGGATCATCTATCACATAGAGTCTCATTTTTTTTTTTAATTTTATTTATTTATTTTTTTCCCCGAAAGCCCCAGTAGATAATTGTATGTCATCGCTGCACATCCTTCTAGTTGCTGTATGTGGGACACGGCCTCAGCATTGCCGGAGAAGTGGTGCATCAGTGCGCGCCCGGGATCTGAACACAGGCCGCCAGCAGCGGAGCACACGCACTCAACCACTAAGCCACAGGGCCGGCCCACATAGAGTCTCATTTGGCTGAGTCAGAGGGTAAGAGAAACATGGAATGGTGGTGGAAAGCAACTGTAATTGTTAACTTGGGCCTCATTAATGATGACAAAGAAGGGACCATAGTAGCTATATTATATATTATTTCATAAGTTCTTCCCCACACATCTCTTTTTTCCCTACTACTTTATATGAAGAATACAAGAGTACTTAAAATTTTCAGTTTCAGGTAGGAGTAAGAACTAATTAATGGCATCCATTTATAAGGTAGTTGATTGGACTTCATGCTTTCTGATGTTGGAGAGACAAACTTGACACTTAGAGGGAAGACAAGAGTGGATGCTGAAAGGCAAAAAGAGTCAACCATGCTAGGTATGTTTGCCCCTCCAGATTCACATCACCCTATTTCTCCATTCTGCTCTATTTCTTATGTCTTCAGGAGGCTGATCTCTATGGACTACATCAACAAGGTTACCATTCACACTGGTTTGGCGTTGGATACAGTCTTTGGGGAGTCCTGGTAGGAGGTTAGAGAGATAGACAGAGACAGAGACAGATTAAGGAGAGAAAGGTAAGGAGAGAGGAGAGAGATATCAAGGTATATATCCCCATGGCTCGCTCTTTGTGAGGTTGCCTGAACAGTGTCTTCACGTAAAGGCCATTTATCATCAAGGTGGCTCCTCTCAAGGTGATCTGCTCTACCATGATTCTCTTTCTTCTGGATTCCAGTTCCCTCTCTCCCTTTTACGCTTTAGGCCTAGGAACACTGACAGTGAAGCTGCTCTTAGGCCTGGATCCCTGCACTATTCTTGTCTTCCACCCAAATCTTTGTAATTAGTACTTTTAGAAATAAACTCTTTTTGAATAATCTAAATGTATGTGAACCATCTGTTTCCTGTAGGAACTCTGACCATCTATTTTCATTCCACCCTAACAGTAGAAAACACTGAAGATAGAAGAGATTCAGGTCACAAAAAATCAGAAATGAATGCAGAATGTATATGCAGGAACAGGGAAACCAGGGCAGAGAGACAAACCTGCAAGGCACAGTACTTCACAAGTAGAAAAGAAGCTATTAATTGTGTAACATATAATTTGTAGCAGACACTTTGTACAATATATTGGAACAACAGATTAACAAACATTCTTTTAAAAATAAAGTGAAATATCACATAAGCAGAGGATAGGAATTTTTGCTGAAAATAACAATTCATATAAAAGAAAGAGACGTTGCCACTCAAATCAGCGTGTGCAAAGAACAAAGAACAAACAAAAAGGAATCAGCAACACTTCAGCAATATCAGAAGCAAAGGACATCCCACTGGGACAATACAAGACTGTTCTCATAGCTGTACCTGATTAAGGGTATTTCAGTTTTTTAATGTGGACAAAATTGTAAATGAATATATATTATTATATTCTCTTGTATAGTATTAATTTTCAGTTAAACATTATTGACTGTATTGTGATTAACACATCTTTTTGTTAAGTTTATTTTTACAAAGTTCTAAATTTTTTTGAAAACAGATATTGTGATAGAGAGGATAAGTAGATATAAATATAGGTAGGTAAATAGTATACAAGTTAATAGATTTATCATCTGAACTGGGTGGTCCTGACCATATCATGTTTTACTCTTAAGAGATTGTGTTCTAGAATGGAGTTGGAGAGGGAACTGATAGCACCACTATGAAGAATATATTTTCTTTAAAAAAGACTTTTTACAAATATCTAAGTATGCTGCCCGTTACTCATAAATGGCAAGAGATTATTTATGGAAAAACAAACAAGCTACCTTTATTCTATTAAATGATGAGTTTGCCTCTGATACTGAAACCTCACATTGCTCTAAAAGTTCCTGACCATATTCATTTCCTACTATATTTCATTTTTGGCCTCTCTGGATACATAAAACAATAACGTAAAAAGAGTTATATAATACAATTCTATTTATCAGTGCAATGTTCTGTAGTTTTTAAGCCAAAGCATATTTACTTTCCCTTTAAATTGGTGTTTGCCCTCTTGAAACTAGCGCTTGTGAATTTTTTATTTTGAACTGAAATGTTTTCTCTCTATCATATCTTGGACATAGTTATAGACTTCTCTTAGAGCAAGAAGTTTCAGTCAGTTCTGTTAATAGCTCATCTATTATACTATATTCTGGGTAGATCTCGTGGTTAATTAGAAGAGAGTAAAATAATAATTATGGCATTGAAAAAGCAAGGTATGGTGTGAACTGTAGATATTTGTGAAAATGGTGATAAAGAAAAATATCTAAGAATATGGACAAAGATATGGATATATATAGACATAGAAATAAAATATTCAAGTTAAGCTGCTACTTGATGTAATAGATTGACCTCCTCATTAAAATAAAAGTACCATTTTATGCCATTTTTATTTTCTAAAATTAAATAAATAACATTGACTTCTTCACAAGTCTAACTGAAATAGATATCAATTTGATGAGCAAATAAATGTCTTACTTTTCAGTCAATATTTTTTACAGATGCATTGATAAATTACTGTTATTAAGTAAAATACACAATTCAAGTTTCAAAATCAAAATTTTATTATAGTTTGATATTCTAATTGAAATTGCTTAGAATACTAGAGAAAGGGAGCAGAGAAGACAATTGAGAGGCACCAAACTTCAGAGGGCTCTCTGAGGAAGTCAGTCAGGCATTTATTTTGCTGATTTTTGACTACTAGGAAATAGTGATGCAGCCAATAGTCAAAATTATTTTCAAAAATCTCACAAATATTTTTAAATCTAAGCAATCACATATTTTTATACATAAATACTGCTATTTATTGCAGCATTTTAAGAACCTGGAATGTTCCAGATGCTGTCCAGTTTAGAAATTAGGAGTTTATATTAATTATCAAGTTCATATTAGTCATCTACATATGAAGAACAGAATTGTTTGTCAATTTTTATACTTTTTGTCTTATAACTTCTCCCCTCTCCTTGAAAACTGTTGGTTTGTATTCAAGTTTTCTCCAATTGAAAACATTCTTTGTGAAAATTACTATAATAGGAGCATGTGTTTAAATTGCAAGCCATTAATTAAATATGTAGCCTTGACAACCGGCAATGTTCAAAGGAAAAGAAAAGAGAATCTTTAGAATCTAAAATTTGTGCGAAATCATATTTATATTGATCTTTAAGTACATATAAACAATGCCTTATCATTATTTTCTCAATAATGGTACATGTATGTTCCAAAGTAGAAATGGTATATAGAGAAGTGTGAGTTCTGAAAGTTTTGCAGTAGGTAATCATTGGTCTTTCATCCAGGAAATAGTTAAGCAAAATATTATAATTTATTTTAAATTTAGGGCTTTATCCCTATCCCTCAAATGAACATTTAGTAATATTCTTTATGATTATAAATCACTTTTAATGTAATATTTTATAGTGTTAAAGAAGTTATTGCCTAACCAAAGTTTCACAATTTAACATATTTTTACGAATAATCTTCAAAGTGCTACTGGATATTAGCAATCAATAAAGGAGATACTGTGCTGCCTGCAGGAAGTTTACAGCCCAGAAGGACAGATAGGCATTCAGCAAGTACCAACCTGGATGGTGAGTGTTAAAAAAAGAGAGTGAGAGAGAGATAAGTAATGTTCTAACGTATTGTAACACAAGAGGCTCCAACCCAGTAAAGGAGTCCCTGAGGGAAGGTTGCTTAAGGTAAAATAGTTAGCCAGACAATGGGGTGGTGGGTGGCATATGTTCAAAGCATGGAAGGACATGTGTAGAAACTGTTTTAGCACAAGGCACTTTGCAAGAGGAGCTGATCTGTGTAGGCAGCTTTAGCTGGTGGTTATAGTATCGGGTGGTTATACGAAGATTGTGATAAACTGCTTTCTTTCAAACACTTTTTCCTAAGAAAAAAAAATTCAAACATGAAATTTTCAGTATATATATCAGATTGCAATGGAAAAATGTATATTGGATAAATCTGTTTCCATTTTATATTAAGCATATAAGTTTTTACTACTTGAGTGTATATAAATATATATTCTTATATGCATATATGATTTTAACTGCTTCGTAAGTAATGAAATACTTTGAAAATTTTTAATGTACTATATATTAGCCATGCACCACATGTAGCCTAAATCTTAATCCTCTGTCTTGAAAAAAATTATTCTTCAAACAACTTTTTTTGGTTCTGTACAGTCTTCCCGATGAATTCTTAGTGCTATTTGAAGCATGTATATAAGTTTAGGAAGAAACTTATATCTTGTAAATTAAAATCAAAATGTTTTCTAATTCTTGATATCCTATATAGCTTATAGCTAAACCTAATTGACAGATACTTAAGATGTGCATTTGCTTCTTTTAATAAAGTGTTTATTTAGAAAATATTCTAAATCATTGTCTTTATGAACAAAATAGTCATATTTGGTAAGGCAACAGTAACATCCAGTGACAACTCAGATTTATTTAAGGAATGTTGTTTATATTTGCCATACAAGCAAAAGAAAAAGCGTTATTAAATATTAAACTGCATGCTGTGTTCTAAGAATGTATCCATATAACAAGATCACTGGATGAAAATAAAAACTGGTCATTTAGAAAATGAAAAGATAAGCCATAGACTGAGAGAAAATACTTGTAAAATGTATATCTGTTAAAGGATTTGTATCTAAAATATACAAAGAACTCTTAAAACTCAATATTATATATCATAAGGGAATTTCAAATTAAAACAACAATGATACACAGTCGTGCGTCACTTAACAACAGGGATACATTCTTAGAAATGCAGTGTTAGGCGTTATCATTGTTGTGCAAACATCATAGAGTGCACTTACACAAACCTAGATGGTATAGCCAACTACACACTTAGGCTACATGGTACTAATCTTATGGGACCACTGTAGTATATGCAGCCTATGGTTGACTCAAATGTTATGCAGTGCATGACTGTACCACCACACACCTGTTAGAATAACTAAAATCCAAAAAACCAATTATACTAAATGTTGAGAAGGATACAGAGCAACAAGAATTCTCATTCATTGCTGATAGGAATACAAAATGTTACAGCCACTTTGCTGCCAAAGTTTGGCAGTTTCTTACAAAGCTAAACACAGTCTTATCCAGCAATTGTGCTCCTTGGTATTTACCCACATAAGTTGAAAACTTACGTCCATACAAAAACCTGCACAAAAATATTTATAACAGCTTTATTCTCATGATCACCCAAAACTGGAAGCAACCAAAATATCTTTTGGTGAGAGGATAAACAAATTGTGGTACATCCATACAACAGAAAGTTATCTAGCCATAAAAAGAAATGAGCTATCAAGCCACAAAAAGCCATGGAGGAAAGTTAAATGCATATTTCCAAGAAAAGGAAGCCAGTCTAAAAAGACTATGTACTGTCTGATTCTAATTATATGATATTCCGGAAAAGACAAAACTATAGAGAGATTAAAAAGTTCAGTGGTTAACAGGGGGTAGTGAGGGAGGGGAGGGATGAATAGTTGAAGCACAGAGGATTTTTAGGGAAGTGAAACTGTTTTGTACGACGCTGTGATGGTGGATACATGACATCATGCGTTTGTCCAAACCCATAGAACTGTACGATACAATTGTGAACCTTAATGTAAATTACTATTTAGTTAATAATGTACCAATATTAATTCATCAGTGGTAACAAATGTACCACACGAATGCATGATGTTAATAACAATGGAAACTGTGTGGGGTAATATGAAAACTTTCTGTACTATCTTCTTATTTTTTTCTGTAAATATAAACTCTTCTAAAAAGTAAAGTCTATTACTTAAAAAAACAGTCAATCAAATAACCTTATCCTTTACAAGATTAATCTCTTTCGTGGACATCTTTCACTGAATGGTGGATCATCACAAAGATATTTCATGGTATTATTCATAATTCTTATTGCATATCTGAAGTAGTGAATATTGAGTGAAATGGTGAATGTGTAGCTATTTGATTTTTAATTGCAAAAATTAAATTGGGTGTTGTGTGTGTTTGGGATGGGGAGGACTTCACAGTCATGCTACTTTGCTCTGTCCTTGTCATAGCATTATTCAATATTTTCATTAATACCAGTGGGATATTGAAAATTTGACCTTATAATTCACCATTTCTAAAAGCATAGTGGGAAAAGTTAATACAGTAGATACAAAAAAAAATCACAATTTAATGGAATTATGATAAACTGAAAAGAATGGACTGCCCCACTATGAACCTAACAGGGGTACATATAAAATGTTATATCAATCCCAAAAATATATGAGAGACATAATTTGATAATAGTTCACACTGAAAAGTAAATGTTAGAAAAACTATTAATTGACGACAGATTCAATATAATCTAGTCATGACAGAGGTTTTTATTTAGTCTGCCTTAATTTCTATTTTTATTCTATTTTGTTCAAAAACAAAGGGAGGAAATAAGCCAACTGCGAACTCGAGCTGGTGAGACTGAATCTGGAGTACTATGCTCAGTTCTTGTTGTTTTATTATGAGGGCCATTGACAAGTTAAAGCATCTTGAGAAGAGGTAACGTGTTGAAATACATAATATGAGGGCTGAAGAAACTTGAGAATGTTTAAACCAAGAAAGAAAAGCATAGATAATCACTAATAGTTACCTTTAAACATTTGAAGGCTCTCTGTGGGAGATAATATTTCCTTTAGTCTTACGGAAAACTGTGAGTAATAGGTGAAAATTACAGGGAAATAAATTTTATTTCAACGATTTTCACTTAAGGTAACTAAATTGTTCATGCAGAATTTGATTATATTACACAACGTTAAGACACTTTACCATTGATGTATTTTATTTTAAACATAAAAAGAACCCATCTCTATTTTTATGTAACATATGTAAAATCGAATGATGGCAATCTTGAGAGAGAGACAGTTTTTTGCAGCTAATTATCAATTATGAAATTATAAACAAATTATGTCACTGCCTCTCCATATGAAAGACTCAGAAATACATAAAATTGTTCTCTTTCTTGTAATATTTAAAATTGTCTAGTTTTTTCTTTCATCACAAAATTAATATGTGCATATTGTCTTGATTGAAAAATGCAATGATGTGTAATGAAAACTTTAATCATCTCCACTCATACATCTCCTTTCCCACAACCCCAAATTAATCAATTTCAAAGATCTTTTGTATGTTCTTCCATACTTTCTGTATATTCATATGAATATATTAAATACACGCACATGTAGAGGTTATCCTTTTCTTTTACAAAAATACGCATCACAAATAGTACACTGTAACTTTAAAAAAATCTCTTGACAAACATATTGACCATTCTCTTAGATCAGAAGGCTTATTCAACCTTTTTTCTATTGTTGAATATTCACATTGTTCCAATTTTTTAGTTTTATATTGCAATAATTCTGCCTGAAACAAACATGTTTGTATGCCTATATTGATATTATTTTTATATAATATTCTATAGGAACATTTTTAAAAGTGGGAATGCTAGGTTAAAGATAATGTGTACTTCGGTGCAGGCCCGGTGGTGCAGTGGTTAAGTGTGCGTGCTCAGCTTCAACGGCCCAGAGTTCGCAGGTTCGGATCCCAGACGCACCATGCTGTGGCGGTGTCCCATATAAAGTAGACGAAGATGGGCACAGATGTTAGAGATGTTAGCCCAGGGCCAGTCTTCCTCAGCAAAAAAGAGGAGGATTGGTGTTGGATGTTAGCTCAGGGCTGGTCTTCCTCACAAAAAAAAAAAAAAAGATAATGTGTATTTCTTTTGTTTAATAGACGTTACAAATTACTTTTCAAAAAATTGTAGCAAGTCATGTAAGAATTGTGTCCACATTGTGTCATAGTGCTAGATATTATCAAATTTTAAGTTTGGTAAATCTGAAGACAAAAATATTATTTAATTATTGCTTTAATTTGCATTTTCTTGAGTGACATTGAAAACATTCCTTATGATGTTGTTTTATTTCTTCTTCTGTAAATTGCCTGCTGTATTAGTCAGGATAATCTAGGGTACGCTGTGGTAATTATTAACCCAGAAACTTTGATGGATTAACACAGGAGAATTTTATTTCTCAATCATGTTACATGCCCCAAGTGGATTAGCAGCAAGCCCGGATCCACAGTCACTCGGGGACTCAGACTGCAAAAGGCTCTTCAATATTGTATCTGAACCACCTGCAACATTTGTTCCAAGAGAGCTCCCAAAGAAGCAAAGAATCGGAGAGGAGAGGAGCATATCAGCTCAGAGCAGCCTCAGCTCCCAAATCCTCTCTCTCACTTCTTACACTGACTAGTCCCTGGCACCAATCTGTTAGTGGGGCTGGGAAAAGCAAGCGAGCTATGTTTGGTGAATGTTTGCTGGCTACTTTGTCTACAACCACTGCCATTTTTCTAACTTGATATTTGTCTTAAATCAATTTATGAAAAATATTTGTAGGAGATATTAACTTTTTATAGTATATGTTAATGTATACTTGTTTAGCCTTTATTATTATTTATTTGTCTTTAGGTATTTTGTGGTATCCTTTGTCATACAGTAAAAAATGTACGTAAATATATCCACCTTTTACTTCATGGAATCTGAATACCTTTTATGTTTAGTAACAACTCTAGCACTTCATTTTTCTACTATTATTCTTGTAGAATGTTTATTCATTTTCTTTACATTTAAATATTTACTTGATTGATGCTGATTTTTAAATGATGAAGTAAGAATCTGGCTTTTCCTCTGGCAGAAGATTAATCAATCCCATCAGCGACGTTTATTAAATAAACCATCCATATCCCACTGAATTAAAATATTTCCTTTATGATACTATATTAGTTTCCTTTATAGGTTTTATGTTTCTTCTAAACTTCTTTTTCTATATTCCACTAGTTACCATGTGCCTTAATCAGACAATATACTTTCTTTTGCATACAATGTTTTCATAGTCAATTTTAATATCTAGTAGAACAAGAATGGAACCTCTTCCAATTCTTCTTCATAATTTTACTAGGTATACGTCTTCTGAACTATAAAATCCTATTTAAAATCTAAGGTAAAATCAAATTATTATGGAATTGCTTGAAGTTGCTCATTAGTTTTACAATCACTTTTATTCAGCTACATGATTTCTCTATTTTGTGCAGGTCATGTCCATAAATAATACTTCAAAAAAATTATATAGGTTTTCCATTTTTGCTATTAAATTTATTTATAGGTATTTTATCATTTACTATTCATCATCTACTACCATAACAGGGTATTTTTATTTTCATTTCTCAATGGTAATTGTTGGTGGAGATAAAAGTCTACACTGATTTTTGTGTATTAACCTAAACAATCAACAAACTTTCCTATTGGTATACTCACAGTTTCTTCAGTTTTCTAGGTATATATTCAAGTTATCTACATCTAAGAGTAAGTTTCTCTCTCTTTTTTAATGCATATACAAATTGTTTTATTTTTTATTGTCTTGTTGCATTATCTAGAACAGCACTGTCCAACAGAACTTTCTGCGATAATGGAAATGTTTTAAATCTTCACTACCAATAGGATAGCTAGTAGGCACACATGGCTAGTGCAGCTATGGAACTGACTTTTTAATTTCATTTAATTTTAATTAATTTAAATTGTCATATACAAACAGCAGCTACTGTACTGGACAGTGCAGATCTAAAACACCAAAAATAATATTGGATAGCCCTGTCTTCTTATTTTTTAATTATCGCAGCATTTCACTATCTTATATGTCGTTTCTTGGTTTATCTGTGTGTGTGTGTGTGTGTGTGTGTGTGTGTATAGGAATATTCTTCAATGTTCTTTTTTTTTGTTTAAGTTTATTTATTTATTTTTCCCCCAAAGCCCCAGTAGATAGTTGTATGTCATAGTTGCACATCCTTCTAGTTGCTGTATGTGGGACGCGGCCTCAGGATGGCGGGAGAAGCTGTGCATCGGTGCACGCCCAGGATCTGAACCCAGGCCGCCAGCAGCAGAGCGCACGCACTTAACCACTAAGCCATGGGGCCAGCCCTTCAATGTTCTTAAGTAGTTTCCTTCCGTTCCTATTACCTTAATGAAGTTTAGAAATAATTCAGATTGGATACAGAATTTTAGCAAATACTTTTTGGCATATAGTTTTTCTTTTTTAATATATATGTAATTACTTAAGATTGGTGTCCTAATTTTAAACAAAACATATTTCTGTCTAAATCTTTTCTGCTTCTGGTGTTCTTTTCATATAAAAATTATTTTTCTAAACAATATATTTAGAAAATTAATAGTGCTAAGTGAATTATTCTAGAGTTTCCTAACATGTTATAATACTAAGGTTGTGATAAATGCATAAAATGACATGAGAAACATTCCATTTTTCTATGATCCAGAATATTTCATGTTACATAGAGCTTTAAAGTTTAGATAGAGCTCAATTATAAAATGATAAGAACTTTGTGGCTTTCTTAATAGGAGATTTCCAAATATCTTTCCAATTGTTTTCTGTAATTATTGATTATTATTCAGTAATTGCTTTCTATGTTTTTGTATTTATTTTTGATAGTTTATATTTTGATAGGAAAACATCTATTTCTTCCAAATTTTCTAATTTATTGCCATAGTATTGCTCATAATATTTTATAATTCCTTCATTCTTTTATCCTCTTTTCCTGAAGTTATATCTATTTTATCAATCTAAATATTGCATAATTTTGCTATCTCTTATAGTTCATTCATCAGATCTGTTAAGAGTTTATCTAACTGCCATTTTTTTTTTAAAGATTTTTTATTTATTTATTTTTCCCCCAAAGCCCCAGCAGATAGTTGTCTGTCATAGCTGCACATCCTTCTAGTTGCCGTATGTGGGACGCGGCCCCAGCATGGCCAGAGGAGCGGTGCGTCGGTGCGCACCCGGGATCTGAACCCGGGCCGCCGGCAGCACACTGCGCGCACTTAACCACCAAGCCACGGGGCCGGCCCCTAACTGGCATTTTTAAAGAAGCTTTTGGCCTATTGGTTTGGACCATATTGTGCTTTTTCTATTTAGTTATTTCAGCATTCATGGATTTACATTCCCTGTTTCATTTCTTTGGCTTCATTTTTGTTCTTTTTCTAATGTTTTAATTTGGACACTTCATCAATCTTTTCTTATCTTTTCCCTTAAATCTGCATTGGCTGGATTACCTCAGTCTTGTAATAAACTCTTCTAAATTTTTTTTATTTTCTCTAGTTTAAGTCCCATTTACGGTTTGATTTTCTCTTTGATCCTGACACTTTTAGAATAATTTTTCTAATGTTTGCTATTAAATCTGTGTTATGAGTCATTTTTTTCTTACTTATTTCCAATTTTGTAAAAATTGCAGTCAGAGAATGTGGCCAGTAGAGCTTCTACTTTTGAGAAAATATTAGTCTCCTCTTTGGACCAATATTTAATCAACTTTATAAATATTCCATTTACTTAAGAAACTGGTATTGGTCTGTAGGTCCTGGCAGACATGGAGTTACCTTACACTTCTGTCTCTCTGCAATATAAGAGAGTAAAACTGATTGAAGCCCTCCAGCTGCTGTAACTTGTGATTCATGGGGCATTCCAGGCAGCTCTTAGACAGCGAGCATGCCGTGAGTCTAGAAACCTAGGACTGGGAGATTTCAGTTTGATGCAGGATTCTGCAAACAGACAACCTTTGCTCAGGCATTCCCCCTTCAGCCTAGTGGATAAATTTCTTATAACTGCGCCGCAATCTGAAGCTCTGCCTACCCAGTCCTTCCTACTTTCTCTCCTTCCACAGGTGTTAGAACTGCCTCAGAGTTTGAGTGCTATCCTTGCCTCCACCTGCTCCCTGCCACTTATCCTTCCCTGGAGTTACCCCCAGTGAATCTTTCATATGTCTGTTCTTGGAACTTTGCTTCTTTGAAGACTCAAACTGATTTTTGAGTACACAGCTAAATAAGGAGATTTGATTTATGAGATTTACATGATATCTGTCAAATGTCTTCACCAGTAACCTAAAGGTATTATGAGGAGCATATGGATTCAGATTGCTGGGAGATAGTCTCCTACCTTGGAACATAGGTCACTCTGGTTCACTGATTCAGAAACAAGAAACAAAAAAACAAATTTAGTAGTAACTTAAAAAATAAACTGTGCAAGTCACAGATGGCAAATTTCTAGTTATGGGAAAGGACAGGAGAAAACAATCCTAGCAAGAGCAAATAAAAAGCAAAGCTGCATTCATTGATGTATCACAGGAATTTCACAAGTAAGCAAGTTACTTAACTGTATAACTAGGACTATTGCACGTAGGAACCATGAAATAATCATTCTATTATACGAAGTACACATTCTATGTACATTTATGGTTTGTAAAAAAGATGGAGAAGATAATCGATTGAAAGATCTACAAAGCGAATTGATTAAATACCATCTAAAATACTAGAAAATTAGACCAGTGATGGAAGATTAAGTGATATGGATTTATTCTCTCCGTTAAAGACCCTGAACAAGATTGAATGGTGGTTTGAAGTACATGAAAGGTTTTCCAAACAAAATGGTGACTATTTTTCTTCTAAAGAGGTTAGAGAACAAAGGCGGAAGGATTTATGTCCTATTTAAGGATTATTTTCCTGGCAAAATTGATAAACATAAGAATTGATGTTAGAAACTGCAGATTTCCTCTTTTCCTCACAGTCATTCTGAAAAGGATAGGCAACTGTATATCCAAAGTAGATTAATACGTTGCCTAGTGTTAGACTAAGTGGTCTGAGTTACACAGCTGCAGTCTCCATTAAATGCTGTGGAGCAAATATGCAAGGTAGCTAATATACAAGTCAAGAACTCCTTGGTCCTAATGTGGATCTTAGAGGGCATGAATCCAATTTCTGAATTTTTGTCTTGGACTACACTGAGGCCTAGAAAAGTGACAAGCCTGCATAGCACATAGGAGTTTGGGCTTAGGTATTGGATAGAGAGAAATAACTCAACTCCCTAACAGGTGGGAGACATCTACACCTGAGACTGGGTGGTCCAGGGTCTCAGAGGGTGGTCTAAGAAGGCTTCCGGAAGAGTAAAACCTAAGTTGATAGGTAGAGCTGTGGCAGCTTTTCGTTTTAGGCAGAAGGGAAGTATACGCAAAAAATGGGCATATAAGTTAGGCATATTTTTGTCCCCCAATAACTGTAAGATACTCAGCATGCCTAGAATATAAGGCACAATTGGGGAGTATAATAAAATACCTTAAAGGAAAGGCAATTCTTAGTTTATGAAGTACTTTATAAGGCAATATTGGGAATTTGTATTTTATTATGAAGGAATTTGGGCTAATATCTTAACAAGGTCAGAACAGTGCAAGGGGACTGCACGGCAGTAATTGAGTGCATTTTCTCTAGAAAATCTAAAAACAATAATAAAATCAACTTAGTCTTTTTTTTATTATGCACATTTAGCAATTCTAAAATGTCAGTGGTAAAATGCTTCTCCCAGAAAAAGATATTTTTTTGGTCTAATTCTAAGCAATTTCTGCAGTTATTGCTGAATTTTAATAATACAAAATGTATTATTGGCACATTGTATTTTTCAAAAACAGCTGCAATGATATTTCTAGTTCTGTATGCTTCTAGAAATTTGTCACTCTCCCATCAATAGGTGGTAACTTTTCCCCTCCGCTTGCCTTTGTGTGGACTTTTGTGACTGCTGTGTTGAACAGAAGGCAGCAGAAGTGATGCCGTCTGCGACTTTTGAGGTTAGGTCATAAGTAGCTCTTTCTTGTAATGCCTGCTTTTGGAACCCAGCACCCTCACTGTGAGGAAGCCACGCAGTCACTTGCAGAGGTTACAGGTAGATGTTCCTGATGACGCTTGACCCAGGTGGCCTTACGTTGTTCCTCTCAGCTGACTAAACTGTACACAGGTTTCTTCCTGACTATAGGCCCCTACCAGTCCTCTTTTAAGAGTGTTTACTTTAGAAAACTTGCAATTGACAATTCTTTCTCTGCCCTTTTGAAATGTAAATCTTTTCCCAGCCTCTTGACCATTTTATTACCCAGGAAAGTCTTTCTCAAGGACCTGGAAGCCATCCCTTTGAAATGTAATCATTAAGAAAGATAGCACCCCGATTTCCCAGTGTCTGTGGGAGGGTAGGAGCCTAACTTTGATAAGTACCAATTAGCCAACACAGATGGCCTAATCCCATTGACCAAACTTAATGTCCTCCAGTACTTGTCCACTGGCTCACCCCAGCACTTAAAAACTCCCTTGCCTTTTGTTTCAGTGGAGTTGAGTTCCATCCTTCTCCCTATCACAACAGTCTTCACCTCTACTGCAATATTCTTCAATAAAGTCTTCCTCGCCTGTTTAACTCCATCCAATGCAATTTTTCTTTGATTCACTCTCAAGTGAAGTCCCCAATGAGAGCAAGCAACTGTGCGACAGTTGAGTAAGTGAATCTTCAGATTCCAGCACTCAACTGTCCTCACAGCTGCCCCAGCTGGTGTCACGTGGAACAGATATGAACTGTCTTCACTGAGCCCACCCGTATTACAGATGTGCAGACTAAATAAATGATTGTCATTGCTTTAAGCTGCTCAGATTTAGGGTGGTTTGTTATGCATCAATAGATAACCAAAATAGTAAGCTTCAAAGTCGCACAGTTTTGCTAATAACCCTTTTATAAAGATTGTTTTTTACATGGAAGTTAATTCTGGTAACTCCCAATAATACAGAACACCCAGTTTACAACTGTCCAGAATCATTCCAACACACCTTCTATGCCATTTGGTTCTCTGACTCCTGGGGAACCACATATTCCTGCATTTAAAGAATAGATTCAAAATAAACGGTGATAACACAGCGATTATAAAAAGGAAGAAACAGAACTTACGTAATTTCAATCTATCATTCTATGTGACCCCTTGGAGTTTGTGCGTGTGTGATTAAAATTTAAAAAATTGAAACAAAGTACAAATTGAGAAGCATAATATTTTTTGGTAAGTGCAAATTTTATCCCATGCATGAAAATTTTTACTAGATTTAAATAATATCTTTAAAACTAAAATGCATTCCTCTTTTTTGACTGTTAATTGATTATTCAGAAACTAAAGAAGAGATCAAGAAATAAAACATTACATCGGAGCTATGACGTGGCAGTTAAATTGTTTTGCAGATGTATTAAAATTCACTTATTAGACACTTATTTACACAAAACTTTTTATAAGACTGTAAAAAGATGACAGTCCAAACTGTTAAGTAGATATAAAAACTATTATATAAAGTATTGTGAATTTTTCTTCTATAGAAATCTGAAGGAACTTATAATCATTTGCAGTATTTTTGTGTAACCAGCAACTGGTTTATAATTACTGTAAATTTCAGAAAGAAAATGGAATAGGACACTGGTACCAATGTGAAACAATTGAAATAGTTTTTCCTTGAAATGTTTTATTCTAACCACTATGTCATACCAGAGATAAGTGGAAAAACCCTTTCAGTAGCCAACATAAACATTAGAAAGTCAGTGAGTTGAAAGTTCCTTTTTTATTCCCTATAGATTAAGTCTTAAGTGACTAAGTCCTTTTCAGTCCTATCATCCACAGAGGAAGTTCTGAGGCCTGGTCTAGCCCACCCTCTTTTTGGTACTTTGCTATCCTCCTCACAGTTGATACTGTCACTCCCCACAAAACTTTTATCAATCCAGTGGAGCTCAACAAGGGAAAAAACACACAATAGGAAGCAATTGCAGCAATTTTTTAATCTATTTTGGAATATCCAGTGTCTTCAATATTATGTATAACTTAACTTCATGGTCATACTAAAAATAATTTTGCCCTATAGGGGAGGGAGATGTTAAAGAATAATTCTCTCTGGGTGTCATATGCTATGTAGACCACAGAAATGCTTACTTTAGATCATAAAGACAGGGGAACTATATCTATCTTGTATTGTGCTTGGAACATAGTGAGTGCTTCATAGATATTTGTAAAGTTGATACATCAAATATTTACATACAGAGCAACATGATCAGAGTTTTACTTGTAAAGGATCACATTGATATCAGATTGGAAACTAAATTAGAGAAGGCTAAGATTGCAGTTGGGGAGACCAGTATAGTAATTTGTGCATAAGAAATGAACTGGGGCCGGACTGCTGGCACAGTGGTTAAGTTCGGCACTCTCTGCTTTGGCAGCCCAGGGTTCACAAGTTCGGATCCCAGGTGCCGACCTACACCACTCATCAAGCCATGCTGTGGCAGCGTCCCACATACAAAAGAGAGGAAGATGGGCACAGATGTTAGCTCAGGGCCACTCTTCCTCAAGCAAAAAGAGGAAGATTGGCAACAGGTGTTAGCTCAGGGCCAATCTTCCTCACCAAAAAAAAAAAGAAGAAGAAATGAAGAACCAAGGTGGTAGCTGTGGGGATCAAGGAGATGGAAAAGATCAAAAAACTGTTTAGGAGCTATAATCCACAGGACATAAGGTAGAAGGAGGAGTTAAAAACTCCTAGGGTATCAAGAAGGATAGGTTTAGAAAATCAATGATATAGTTCGGCTTTATACGTGATGTTCTAGAAATATCTCTGAAATACCCAAGTGGATATATACAGTAGGTAATTGTATATATAGCATTCGTGTTTAGAAGAGAAGTATTAAAAAGAGAAGAATATTTGGGATTCAATACATATATGATATATTTGATACCAAGGATGTGAGGGTGGTAACTCAGGTGCAGTCTTTAGATAGAAGAAGGAAGTATATAAAAACTTGGGAAAAATCAGCAATTAGTGGATGAGCAGAGAAAGAGGAGTTACAGAATACGACTGAAGCAGAGACTTAGAAAACTACTTGGAAATTTCTAGAAAGAAACAGTGACTCCTCTCAAGTTGTGCAGAGAGGTGAAGGCCTGGAGTTCAAGATGGTCACTGAAAAGTGTCCCTTTGAGTTAGCAAATAGGAGGTCATTGCAAACCTTGGAAAGAGGGCTTCCCTAGAACACTGTGGGTAGAAAGAAGTTTGCTATGACTGGACTAGACACTGGGAGATGCAGAACTGCAGATAACAATGATTGACTGTTTCAAGAGGCTTGACTCTAAATGCCAGGAGAGGCTATAAAACGCTAAACAGGATGCAGGTCTAAGGAAGAGTTTGCTTTCTTTTTTAAGATGGATGAAAATGATTATGTTATTGATAAACAGAAAGAGCTAATGTGGAGAGATAGCGAAAGGAATACTTAATGGAGGATACTCGAGGATGTGCAAGGAAGTAAAATCCAAATCCACATTGAAATCTCCTGCGAAAGATATTGAGGATTTGCTCATTCAATATTTATTCCAGCTTCTTGTTAGTATTGTTTTCTATACTGCAGAGACAGGAAAGCTTAAAACAAATCCCAGATTATCTCATAGCTAGAGTTCCAAATGTGTTTGAGACTCCAGAATCAAATACACTCACATAGGACTTGCATCAGAACTGAGATTATTGATGAGGGAGGAAGAGTGCACGCTTCTCTAATTGGTGGCACACACGGGCAAAGAAGCAGCATGCTCTTAAACCAGCAGGTGTAATGGCACCATGTGTGTGTGTGTGTGTAGACGTGTGTGTGTTGGCATTGGGAAATAGCAACTATAGAGACAACAGAGAAGTTTCTCCTTATGGAAAGAGTTGCTGCTGTATTGGTAGCAGTTCTGCTATTGGAAGTTTACATTAGAGTCTCTTTTTTCAGCTCTCTCAATGATTTAGAACCCATCTAGAACACTGTAATAAATATATTTATTCTTTCTAAATCACTTGGTTGTGGTATGATTGACACACAAAAATCTGTGCGTATTTAATGTACACAGCTTGATGAGTTTGGACATAAGTATACATCCATGAAACTATCACCATAATCTTTTTTCTAATGCCATAAACATATCGATCACCTCCAAAAGTTTCCTCTCACCTTCTTTATTATTATTATTATTATTTCTTTTTTGCGATAAGAACACTTAACATAAGATCTATCCTCTTAGCAAACTTTTAAGTATACAATACAGCATGTTAACTATAAACACTATGCTATACAGAAATCTTAGATTCTGTTCTTTTCAACTTAGCCATGACCCATACAACTTAGAAAAAAGGTATGGGTAATGAAAAGATTGCTGCTGGGGAACAGGAAATTTGGTGACACACCAGCTGGCAGTCTCCTTTTTATCCCCAAACAAAATAAGGTCTTCTATTGAGAGTAAAGAGGAAAGTGTTGGAGTACGGACTTGAGGAATATTATAAAAATTTTAACTTTGAGTTGGTACTCAAAAACTCACCTTTGTCCTTGTAGTTGTAGCCTCTTGTTTTGAAGGGAAAATGTAAATTCGTGAATTAATGGAATGCAATAAAAAATACTCTGATTGAGGCCAAATGGTAGAAAAAGTAAATACAAAACTTTTTTTGCAACAAATTCTTCGAAATGCTGAATAAGAACATAAATTTTCTGATAAAATGTATTGCTGTGTTTATGGGAATGCATGAGAATACCCTAGGGCCAGAGGGAATAAAAAGCAAAGAAGGAAATGGAAATAGTGAGCTGATCTTGTGGCTGTGGCTGAACGTTGAGCCTGGTTTTACATACCCATCGGGATAGAAGGAAGTTTTGAGTCTATATGAGACAGGAAGTTAGAACTGAGGCACCTGCAAAGAACTGAGACTCTCCAAAGAGTTACACGATTACTGAAAAGGAAGACAGGGAAATATCTCTTCACCCGCCCAAGTGAATCGTAAGACTGTTTTGCTGAGATTAGAGCAGGAAAACAAGTTTCCCTAGATAACTTAAAGCAATGAGCACACTCCCCAAGTAAGTTTGATATCAAATTTGCACAACTCTAATGGTTTTGAAATGCCAGTAGGAGTGAAAACTAAAGCTTAAAAATAGATTCCATTAAAAAAGCTTAAAAATAGGTGAAATTAGTGCCATCGTGGATTTCTTTTGGCAGGTTTTGCACTGCACACAATGGTGCCACTTTCAAGGAGAGTGAGTCACATCCTTGACATCATAGATTGTATATTTTCTATAGAATTTTGCGGTAATGGCAGGAAATTGTGTTGTTTTAATAAAGTCAATGCACTATGACAATTTTATGAAATAAAATTCCTGTAGAAAGGATGGCAAAAGTTCCCGGGTGGGATAATAGCAGTCTTTTGGGATATCTGGCGTATGCACATGCACAATCTGTGAAAAGATGCACAATCTGAGACAGGATTCTCACAAATAATCCCACTGTGGAGGTGAGGACATTTCCAAAATTATTAGCATCATAAGCGATCACTAGCAGACATAGCCAACAGGATGATTAAAGTCCTAAAAACTTCAATAAATAGAAAAATATACGAAAGGAAAACAAGACCAGAAAGTAACTATGTATAAAGTTATTAAAGACAAAACAAGAAACTAAAAGCATAAAGCAAAAAACACCAAATTATGAGAAAAGGCAGAGGTGAAAGAAAATCAAGTAGCACTGCTAAAATTAAAATATAGTCTCTGCAATTAAAATCAGCCAAACAGCAGATTAGGCACAGAGAGAATTAGTGAATTGAGTGTGAGACCTTGAGAAATAACCCAGAATGCAGCACAGGAAAATAGATGACTTTAACTTCCTACCTCATTGAGAAAATAAAAGCCAACAGAAGAGAACTTCCTCATACACCCACCGCCCTATCTGCCCATGTTTTACAACCGTACCCGTATACGTACTCCTCAAGACCAGCTACATAATTTGGGAGGCCCACAGCAAAATGCAAATACGGACCACTTGATCAGATTTCAAGATGGTGACAGCTGAGTATTAAACAAACACAGGACACTCACACAGTGTCCTGTGTGTCTGCACCAGTCTCACGTCCATGAAGCTAGCCTTTAACTCAGCCTTTGCTTCTATTTTTATGGATGAGCTGCCTGCTTTCTATTTAAGGTCAGTATATCCACCCAGTCACTAAATTCCAGCTCCTCTTAACTATTCACGCTTATTCTTCCCAGATTAATTTATTAATCTAGTGCAATACCAGTCAACATTAATTTTTTTCAAAGAACTTGACACACCAATATTAAACTTTACATGGAAGTTGCAAAGGGCAAAAAATAGCCAAAAGAACTTTGAAATGTTTGAAACAGAAGAGAAAAAGAAAGCTTAAAATAGTCATTATGGTAGATAGAATTTTTTAAATAAGATTTTAAAAGCAATAGGCCATTAAGGAAAAGATGGATATATTTACCTACCTCAGTATTAATCCTTATATAACAAAAAAACACTCTAAACACACTAAAAAGACAAGACATATTTGGAGAAGGTATCTCCAATCCATGTAACCAATAGAAGATTTTTCCCAGAATATATAAGAAACATCTATTGTTTAAACGAGAACAAGACAGAACAGAAACCAAATATTTTAAATGGTCAAAGGATATAAACAGGCATTTCTCAGAAGAGTAAACCAATAAACGTCAATACTTCCTCACAAGAAATATAAGAAATAAAGTCAAATCAACAAGACATCATTTCTTTTTTTTTTAAATTTTATTTATTTATTTATTTTTTCCCCCAAAGCCCCAGTAGATAGTTGTATGTCATAGTTGCACATCCTTCTAGTTGCTGTACGTGGGACGCGGCCTCAGCATGGCCGGAGAAGCGGTGCGTTGGTGCGCACCCAGGATCCGAACCTGGGCCGCCAGCAGGGAAGCGCGCGCACTTAACCGCTAAGCCACGGCGCCGGCCCAAGACGTCATTTCTTAAATATCAGATTGTCAGAAATTAAAAATTCTGACAACACTTTTGGCAGGCATGTGGAAAATAAGTACTCTTATATGGTGCTGTGGTGAGACTACTTTGTAGAGCAATTGAGCAATACCTTGTGTAATTAAAAACTGCCTACTCTGCAGCCCAGCAATTCCATTCTTACATCTCTATCCTGAAGATACGCTTACATTTGTACAAGGTGTCCTGTGTAAGAATGTTCCCTGAAGCAAAAACAAGTGCAGGCAAGCTAATCAAACTAATGCTTCAGTAGAGGAATGGAAAAAATTAATTCTATTTTTTACTAAATGGAATACTACACCGTAGTTAAAGTGGAAGCAGTAGATCTACACATTTAAACATACATACATTTCAGAAATATAACGCCATGTGCAAAAAGAAAGTTGCAAAAGAGTAAGTAGAGGATAATATTATTTACACACATTTTTAAAAAGAAGCAATTGTATAAATTAGTTGTTTAAATATTGTGTAAAGCAATGTACAATATCATAAATTGGAACCATTCACCCCGACTTCTGGATATTCACTACTTCTAAAGAGGAGTTAAGGTTGTTTCAGACAAAGCAAAATAAATTTGGGTCCTTATTGGTTATGAGTGGTAAATGCTGTCCACAAAGCATGAATAGAACAAATATCAGGAGAAATGTTCCAAGATGGAAAACAGCCGCCTAACTCATGTGCCGTAAAGGATTGTTCATACTCACTGAAGACTACTTCCATGCTCAGTGACATATAGGTAACTGAGCCTGAAATATCCTGCTAAAGTAAATGCATTACTCTGTGTTCATCCGTTTTTGTGAAAGGAAAGGTACAGTCCCTGACTTTAAGATAAACACGAAAACTCGAGATTGAGCCTGTCATTTATGCATTTCATTACTTAAATTTTTGTAAGAATGAAAGCCAAGTATTGTCTTTATGTTTTCATTGTTTAGTCTGGTTTTGGTTATAATGAATGTCACCTGGATTCTGAATGACTTCCACATCGAAAGAGAGAAAAACGTTGCCAAAGAAGTAGAAATAGATATTCTTTTCAGTTCAGGTGGGTTTTTGGCAGGCACCCCACTTTCTAAGATGTCTAATGAATCACTAATACATGGATCTGACACAATCCTAATAGAACTCAGAAAAAATTCATGCCATGAAAATACCCTTTCCTGAATTGGTTTTGCTGTTAATGGAACTGAATTTGCAAGTACAGTACTTCTAATTAACCTTGCTTTTCTGTGTGAGCAAAATGGAGAGCAGCTGTTTATCACTATGTTTCCACGGGGATATAGAGGATGTGGTTTTGTGATTGCTTATTACATGTTACAGTACCAATTAATCAAGCTTATTCTGCTTACTTTCCAGAATATCTCTCTAACCTGAAACAAAACTCAATTTAAATTTATATTTTCCTGGTTTCTTTCTTTTTTTTTTTTTTTAATTTTTTGTTTATTGCAGTAACATTGGTTTATAACATTGTAAAAATTTCAGGTGTACATCGTTATACTTCTATTTCTGCATAGATTACATCATGTTCACCACCAAAATACTAATTACAACCCATCACCACACACATGTACCGAATTATCCCTTTCACCCTCCTCCTTCCCCCCTTCCCCTCTGGTAACCACCAATCCAATCTCTGTCTCTATGTGTTTGTTTATTGTTGTTATTATCTACTACTTAATGAAGGAAATCATATGGTATTTGACCTTCTCCCTCTGACTTATCTCACTTTGCATTATACCCTCAATGTCCATCCATGTTGTCACAAATGGCTGGATTTCATCGTTTCTTATGGCTGAGTAGTATTCCATTGTGTATACATACCACATCTTCTTTATCCATTCGTCCCTTGATGGGCACTTAGGTTGCTTCCAAGTCTTGGCTATTGTGAATAACGCTGCAATGAACACAGGGGTGCATGTACCTTTGCAAATTGGTGTTTTCAAGTTCTTTGGATAAATACCCAACACTGGAATAGCTGGATCATATGGTAGTTCTATCCTTGATTTTTTGAGGAATCTCCATATTGTTTTCCATAGTGGCTGCACCAGTTTGCACTCCCACCAGTAGTGTATGAGAGTTCCCTTCTCTCCACATCCTCTCCAACACATGTTGTTTCCTGTCTTGTTAATTACAGCCATTCTGACAGGCGTGAGGTGATATCTCATTGTAGTTTTGATTTGCATTTCCCTGATAGTTAGTGATTTTGAACATCTTTTCATGTGTCTGTTGGCCATCTGTATATCTTCTTTGGAGAAATGTCTGTTCAGGTCTTTTGCCCATTTTTTAATTGGGTTGGTAGTTTTTTTGTTGTTGAGATGCATGAGTTCTTTATATGTTTTGGAGATTAAGCCCTTATCAGATGTATGGTTTGCAAATACCTTCTCCCAATTGTTAGGTTGTCTTTTCGTTTTGTTGATGGTTTCCTTTGCTGTGCAGAAGATTTTTAGTTTGATGTAGTCCCATTTGTTGATTTTTTCTGTTGTTTCTCTTGCCCGGTCAGACGTGGTGTTTGAAAAGATGTTGCTAAGACCAATGTCGAAGAGCGTACTGCCTATGTTTTCTTCTAGAAGTTTCACAGTTTCAGGTCTTACATTCAAGTCTTTAATCCATTTGGAGTTAATTTTTGTGTATGGTGTAAAGTAAGGGTCTACTTTCATTTTTTTTGCATGTGGCTATCCAGTTTTCCCAACACCATTTGTTGAAGAGACTTTCTTTTCCCCATTGCATGTTCTTGGCTCCTTTGTCAAAGATTAGCTGTCCATAGATGTGTGGGTTTATTTCTGGGCTTTCGATTCTATTCCATTGATTTGTGTGTCTGTTTTTGTGCCAGTACCATGCTGTTTTGGTTACTATAGCTTTGTAGTATATTTTGAAATCAGGGAGTGTGATACCTCCAGCTTTGTTCTTTTTTCTCAGGATTCCTTTAGCTATTCGGGGTCTTTTGTTGTTCCATATAAATTTTAGGATTCTTTGTTCTATTTCTGTGAAAAATGTTGTTGGAACTTTGATAGGGATTGCATTGAATCTATAGATGGCTTTAGGAAGTATGGACATCTTAACTATGTTAATTCTTCCAATCCAAGAGCATGGAATATCTTTCCATTTCTTTGTGTCTTCTTCAATTTCTTTCAGCAATGTTTTATAGTTTTCTGTGTACAGATCTTTCACCTCTTTGGTTAAGTTTATTCCTAGGTATTTTATTCTTTTTGTTGCAATTGTAAATGGGATGGTATTCTTAATTTCTTTTTCTGCTACTTCGTTGTTAGTGTACAGAAATGCAACTGATTTTTGTATGTTGATTTTGTATCCTGCAACTTTACCATATTCATTTATTACTTCTAAAAGTTTTCTGGTGGATTCTTTAGGGTTTTCTATATATAAAATCATGTCATCTGCAAATAGTGACAGTTTTACTTCTTCCTTTCCAATTTGGATCCCTTTTATTTCTTTCTCTTGCCTGATTGCTCTGGCTAGGACTCCCAGTACTATGTTAAATAGGAGTGGTGACAGTGGGCATCCTTGTCTGGTTCCTGTTCTTAGAGGGATAGCTTTCAGTTTTTCACCGTTGAGGATGATATTAGCTGTGGGTTTCTCATATATGGTCTTTATTATGTTGAGGTACTTTCCTTCTATACCCATTTTATTCAGAGTTTTTATCATAAATGGATGCTGGATCTTGTCAAATGCTTTCTCTGCATCTATTGAGATAATCATGTGATTTTTGTTCTTCATTTTATTAATGTGGTATATTACGTTGATTGATTTGCGAATGTTAAACCATCCCTGCATACCTGGAATAAATCCCACTTGATCATGGTGTATAATCTTTTTAACGTATTGTTGTATGCGATTTGCTAGTATTTTGTTGAGGATTTTTGCATCGATGTTCATCAGTGATATTGGCCTGTAATTTTCTTTTTTTGTGTTGTCCTTGTCTGGTTTTGGTATCAGGGTAATGTCAGCTTCGTAGAATGAGTTAGGGAGCTTCCCCCCCTCCTCAATTTTTTGGAAGAGTTTGAGAAGGATAGGTATTAAGTCTTCTTTGAATGTTTGGTAGAATTCACCAGGGAAGCCGTCTGGTCCTGGACTTTTATTTTTGGGGAGGTTTGTGATTACTGTTTCGATCTCCTTACTGGTGATTGGTCTATTCAAATTCTCTACTTCTTCTTGATCCAGTTTTGGAAGGTTGTATGATTCTAAGAATTTATCCATTTCTTCCAGATTGTCGAATTGGTTGGCATATAGTTTTTCATAGTATTCTCTTATAATCTTTTGTATTTCTGAGGTGTCTGTTGTAACCTCTCCTCTTTCATTTCTGATTTTACTTATTTGTGCCTTCTCTCTTTTTTCTTGGTGAGTCTAGCTAAAGGTTTGTCAATTTTGTTGATCTTTTCAAAGAACCAGCTCTTGGTTTTATTAATTTTTTCTATTGTTTTTTTGGTCTCTATTTCATTTATTTCTGCTCTGATTTTTATTATTTCCCTTCTTCTACTGATTTTGGGCTTTGTTTGTTCTTCTTTTTCCAGTTCCTTTAGGTGCATTGTTAGATTGTTTATTTGAGATTTTTCTTGTTTGTTGAGATAGGCCTGTATCGCTATAAACTTCCCTCTTAGAACCGCTTTTGCTGTATCCCATAAATTCCGGCATGTCGTATTTTCATTTTCATTTGTCTCCAGGTGTTTTTTGATTTCTTCTTTGATTTCTTCGTTAACCCAGTCGTTGTTCAGTAGCATTTTGTTTAATCTCCACGTACGTGTGGCTTTTCTGATTTTCTTCCTATAGTTGACTTCTAGTTTCATACCGTTGTGGTCAGAAAAGATACTTGGTATTATTTCAATCTTCTTAAATTTATGGAGACTTGTTTTGTGGCCTAATATGTGATCAATCCTGGAGAATGTTCCATGTGCATTTGAAAAGAACGTGTATTCTTCGGTTTTTGGATGGAATGCTCTGTATATATCTACTAGGTCCATCTGTTCTAGTGTGTCGTTTAAGGCCAAAGTTTCCTTATTGATCTTCTGTTTGGATGATCTTTTCACTGGTGTAAGTGGAGTGTTAAAGTCCCCTACTATTATTGTGTTACTGTCTATTTCTGTTTTTATGTCTGTTAATAATTGCTTTATATATTTAGGTGCACCTACATTGGGTGCGTAGATATTTACAAGTGTTATATCCTCTTGTTGGATTGTTCCCTTGATCATTATGTAATGCCCTTCTTTGTCTCTTTTTACAGTTTTTGTTTTAAAGTCTATTTTGTCTGATATGAGTACTGCTACCCCAGCTTTCTTTTCATTGCCATTTGCGTGGAGTATCTTTTTCCATCCCTTCACTTTCAGTTTGTGAGTGTCTTTAGGTCTGACGTGTGTCTCTTGTATGCAGCATATATATGGGTCTTGTTTTTTTATCCAGTCAGCCACCCTATGCCTTTTAATTGGAGCATTTAGTCCATTGACGTTTAAAGTAGCTATTGATAAGTATGTACTTACTGCCATTTTTTAAGTTTTTTTTTTTTCTCAGTGTTTTAGTAGTTCTTCTCTGTTCCTTTCTTCTTCTGTACAGAATTGATGGTCACTTTAGTTTGACCTTTGTCTGAAAGCTCTACTCTTTAACCCCCCTCCTCCCTCCTTTTATGTTTTTGATATCATATCTAACCTCTTTTTTGTGCATTTGTATCCATTACATTCTTATCATGGAAATAGATAATTTTTCCTATTTGTGGTCTTCTCTTTTCCCCTTAAATCAGTCCCTTTAACATTTCTTGTAGCACTGGTTTCTTGGTGACAAACTCCTTTAATTTTTGCTTATCTGGGAAAATTTTGATGTCTCCTTCCATTTTGAATGATAACCTTGCTGGGTAGAGTATTCTTGGCTGTGAGTTTTTTCCTTTTAGCACTTTAAATATATCGTGCCATTCTCTTCTAGCCTGTAAGGTTTCTGCTGAGAAGTCAGCTGATAGCCTTATGGGGTTTCCTTTGTATGTAACTTGACATTCTCTTGTGGCTTTTAGGATTCTCTCTTTATCTTTAATTCTGGACATTTTGATTATGATGTGTCTTGGTGTGGGCCTCTTTGGGTTTATCTTGTTTGGGGCTCGCTGTGCTTCCTGTACCTGGATGTCTGTTTCCTTCCTTAGGTTAGTGAAGTTTTCATCTATTATTTCTTGAAATAGATTCTCTGCCCCCTTGTCTCGCTCTTCTCCTTCCGGGACACCTATAACACGGATGTTAGTGCGCTTGATGTTGTCCCAGAGGTCTCTTAGACTGTCCTCACTCTTTTTAATTCTTTTCTCTTTTACCTGTTCACCTTGGGTAATTTCTTCTAGTCTTTCATCCAGCTCACAGATCCGTTCTTCTGTATCCTCTACTCTGCTTTTGAGTCCCTCTAATGAATTTTTCATTTCCAGTATTGTATTCTTCATTTCTGATTGGTTCTTTTTTATATCTTCCATTTCTTTGTTGACATTCTCACTGAGTTCATCTATTCTTCTCCCCAGATCAGTGAGCATCCTTAACACTCTTAGTTTGAACTCTCTGTCGGGTAGGTTGCTCATTTCTGTTTCACTTAGATCCTTTTCTGGGGTTTTGTCCTGTTCCCTTACTTGGAATGTATTCTTTTGCCTCCTCATTTTGCCTCTTTCCCTGTGCTTGTGTCTACGTATTAGGTAGGTCAGCTACGTCTCCTGCTCTTGGATAGGTGACCTTATGTAAGTGATGCCTTAGGAGGCTTCCAGTGTGCTTCCCTCAGTTCTCAATGTTCCAGGCGTGACCCCTATGTGGGCTACGTGTGTCCTTCTGTTGTGGCCTGTTTGCTCTCCCTGTAGGCACCCAGGAAGGCCGAGTTATGCTCCTGGCCAGCTGTTGTAATGCTCAGCTGCTTGTAGTTGTTGTGGGCCCTTCAGTCTCTTTATGAGGTGTGGGGAGCCCCAGCACAGTCGGCTGCAAGTTCTAATACCACGTTTGTGTTGCAGTATTTCTTTTAAGTAAGTAGGCCCCCAGCGTGGCAGGTTGTTAGGCTCAGGGCCTTACAATTGCTGTAAGCCTCTAGCCTATTAGGTCTGTTGTCAGCTCTCTGAGGATTGCAGCTGGGTGGGGCTGGCCTCAGGCGCAGGAGCACCCAATTGTTTCAGGTTGTAAGGTGGGGCAAACCCCCTATGTGGGTCTTTGAGAAGCACAAGTCTTCTGCAGCTGACAAGCCCTGCCGCCCACACGTCCACACACACAGTCAACAAATTCCTGCCCCGTGTGCACGCCCCGACCTCCCCATGCAGACCCAGTCTCTCCACGGGGGAACCCCACACACTCCGCCACCGCCCCACACTCTCCACCCGCTCCTTGTGCACACCCTGCCCCGCTCAAGTTGGCTCAGTTGCCAGGCTGCAGAGAATCCAATCACCAATCTATGCAGGCCCACACGTTGCCTGAGGGCTTGTTGTTGGGTGGGGCCAATCTCTAGGGTGGGCTGCCTGCCCTGGCTGAGCTGGATTAAATCGGTGCTCTAGCGGGTGGGGCAGACCCTGGGCTAGCAGGCCTCAGGGAGAACTCCCATGGCGTCTGTGTCAGCACGCTCACACCAGGCCACAACAACGGCCGCCACCAATGTCCCAGTCCCTGGAGAGGTCTCACCCCTCACCGAGATGCACTCAGGGCCTATTAGGCGATTCTCTTTTCACCACAGCACTGTGCACCTTTCTTTCTGGTGATTTTAGGATGCTTTCTGAAATGGGTGAGTTTGTGCGCAGGCCCTTTAAGAGCCGGTTTTAGTTTCTTTGTGAACTGGGTTTTCTGGGGGTGCTCCCCAGTGTTTTAGTAGCAGGCAAAGTCAGATATTATGCCACTCGTCTCGATTGTGCTGGGTCCACAAAATGCCCCCAGCGGGGGCGCTCCCGGGCTCAGGGCCCCGCGCCTCCAGGGAGGCTGCGTACCTGTGGGCTGCTCCCGGCGGCCGTGAAGCTGGCAGCCCGTGATGGCAGCGTTTTTCCTCTCCAGAAGGGAGTCTCTGCCTCTTCCACCTCAGTTAAGATTGTCCGTTGTTGCAGGAGTTCCTCTTATCCAGTTTTCAGTTCTGTCTCAGGGGTAATTTTTCCACGAGTAGTTGTAAATTGGCTGTGTCCACTGGAGGAGGTGAGTTCAGAGTCTGTCTACGCTGCCATCTTGACTCCTCTCCTGGCTTCTTTCTTCTTTCAATTCTACTCATTACATTTTGAGGATACTATTGGCCACATTGACATTTTCCTAATATTCTTCTGCTTTCTTTTGATCCCTAAACATTTTCCCAAAGGCCAGACCTTTTTTTCAAGTCTTCTGATAAATCTGTCTGCAGTTACGACATCCCTACCAAAACCACATGTTAATTCAGCTGAAATTTGTCATGCCAATGAAGAAAATTAAGAAAGTTTGTGTATTCCATTACGTGGGCAAAAGCTATGTCATATGCCTGAATATGTCCCCTGACCCCTTTGATGAAAAACGTACTAAAATATAAGTTCCAAGAACACAGGAATGTTTATCTGGCTTATTTATTGCTACAGTTCCAATAGTGGCATGTAGTAGGTGATCAATAAATAGTTGCTAAATGGATGATTCAGAAAATGCTCTGCTTGTATTATAGTGAAGTTGGAGGGAGCAAGGCATTATGATGACCATATGTTCAATATTAAAAGTTATTAATCAAGTTAGCAAATTATTACATAAAAGATTTTTTATCCTACTTAGACAAATATACTTCATAAAGATAATTTTGTGAGATACATTGTAAAGCTATAATTTTTATGTGGCTGAAAGTTGACAACATACCAAAACATTGTGCATATTTGGATATTCAGTTAATTGGCCAGTGATGCTTGGATAAAGATGGTCACATAATTTTGTTCTACTTTATTTGTGTATGCAATTTGAAATATTTTGTCCAATTGAATCTAAACATTTAAAAATTCCATCTTTTCAAAAGTTTTCTTCTACAGCATTTAAAATTATTTGTTAAAATACAAATGCAGGGGCCAGCCAGGTAGCATAGTGGTTAAGTTCACGTGCTCCGCTTTGGCGGCCGGGGGTCACAGGTTTGGATCCCAAGCATGGACCTAAGCACCACTTATCATGCCACGCTGTGGCAGGCGTCCCACGTATAAACTAGAGGAAGATTGGTGCAGATGTTAGCCCAGGGTCAATCTTCATCAGCAAAAAGAGGAGGATTGGCAACAGATGCTAGCTCAGGGCTAATCTTCCTCACCAAAAAAAAAAAAAAAAGAAAAGAAAAAACTACAAATGCAAAGTGCAAATTTTAATGAACATCAAAATTTAAAATAAAAATTCACATGACTAAAATTTTAATATAATTTTTGAAAATCTGACTGTCTTATTAAATGTTTTAAGAAAAATAAAATTGCCAGCAGTTCTGGTGTTCAGTGTTCATCTAGTTACCGATGAAAAGAATTATTATTACACTTCACGTTACATATAGACCTACATATTAACAAATTTCAGACTTATACGAATTGTTTAATATAATAAACATTCCTCAAGCTCCATGTGCAACTGTTGTAAAACTTTATTAATTTGTGTGTTCCTCTAGAAAGAGGAAGTGGAACCCAATGAGAGGCCAGGAAACAGAAATCAGCACTACTGGGAAAATAATACTTAGCATTCCAAGGTCTGTTCCATTCCCGCTACTGGAGAGAAAGGTTTTGACCAAGTGATCATTTTGATTTTGTATCTTAGCTGAACACTTCTGCCACTCACATCCTCTCTGTGCACAGAAGCAGGAAAATGGGGTAGCTGACAGCAGAGAAGCCTGCGGATGGCACCTTGATTAAGTGATCAAAGTCAACACCCCTCATCAGTAAGGAGACAAACCACAGTCATGTGCCCCTGATGGAACAAAATGAGAAAAAAACAGCCTCACTTCTGTAACAGTCCAGGAAGAAATGCACAACCTAAATTAATCATGAGGAACTGTCAGGCAAACCTAAATTAAGGACATTCTAAACTTACCTGTAACCCTTAGAAGTGTCAATAAAAGGCAGCCATATTTTAAAAATTACGTTATAGCTCTGTGTGGTAATATGGAATAAACTCTAAGATATATGTTTTAATTTTATTTTTTAAGTTGCAGAAGAATACTTCAGTTTTGAAAAAATATATATACATATACAAGTAATTCCCAGAATGACAAAGAAACAGTTATTAGTGGCCACCTCTGGGAGTAGAATCAGGTGGATAGTGAGAGAAAAATGTTTATTTTCTACTACCCACTTTTCTATACTATATGATTTATTTTGAACCTGAATAGACATTTTACTTAATTTTTTGTTAAATAAAATAATTTATTTAATTCCTTTGACTATTGTAAGTTTTGTTTTTGAATCTCAGAAAATGAAAAATATTGTCAGGCAAAAAAAAATTACTGTTTTTAATTTAATCAACACAAGGCTGATCATAGGTCATGATACCGGAGGTCTCATCCTAGCCTTGTCATTAACTAGTTATGGCTGTTGGGCAAGACACTTCAATTCTTTGGGATTTAATTACTCTTCTTTATATATGAGATTTCTTGTAATTCTAACCTCAAATACTCTTAAAACATAAATTAAGACATATAACATGTCAACAGAGGGCAGTAATTAACCAGAAATAGTCTCATGTTTTCTATGAGCAAGAAATCAATCATTTTCACAGAATTTGAAGGAAAATAGTATTCAAAGTATCACCATTTTCCACACTATTCCTGAAAATTTTGATCACATTCCAGTCTTTTCCCATTCAAACAAACACTTCAACCAACCAAACACTTCTTCATCTCAAACAACTTCAGTCCTTTGCATTAGGAAGATAAGACATGATAAAGGAGGGGAAAATATAAAGTGAATTTCGTGATGACAGACGGGGCCTTGTCAATGGGAATGAGCATGTCGTTTGCCCTCTGCCTTCTAATCACTTGCATAGCGGATATTAATGCAGTAGTGTTCACTAGAAAGATCACAGACGAGGCATTGCTACAGATTTGGGTTTTAAACTATGCTCAGCTACTTACTGTCTGTAAGTGCTAAACTCTGGCCAACTGAATTAAGCTTTCCAATGTTGATATTCTTTCAAATTAAAATAGTAACAATAGCTACTTTAGAGAATTGTTTAAGGATTAAAATAATTATTTGTAAAAGGTATAACAATACTAGGTATATAAATAGGTGCTCAATGTTTATTATTATCTTCATTATTATTAATACTGTTAACTATTATCATACAGATTTCCTTGTTTTAGTACAACTGAGTCTAACAATAGAATAAATATTGCATTTTATCATTAAACATATATATGTATATATATATACACATATATACATAATATGTACGTATTCCTTTAATAAATAATGACTAACATTTTGTTTTCTTGAACCAAACTTTGGAAATTTGGTACATGTTTTAATTACGGATAAACATCAGTTTAGCTTTCATCTCAATTTTAGGCTTTTTAAAAGAGAAAAATTTGGGATACTAAATGAGAACTCTTATAAATTAATAAAAAATATGTGCACCAAAAATGTAAAAATGAGAAAAGAACATAAATAGAAATTCATAAAAGAAAAAAGAAAAATGTTTAATAAGAAAATGAACAATGGACTGTTCACTTTTACTCAATGGACTGCAAATTAAAATTTTTGCATGTTTTGCCTGTAAAACTGAGAAAAAACTTTAAAAGTATCACTGAGAGATTTGGGATATGGGTACTGTCATAAGCTGTGAAGATCAAGCATTTAAAAATTGATATAAAAATATCATTTTAACCCTGAAATTCTATTCTAAAAATTTTGAGAAATTAATCAAGATGTGAAATGGATAAAAATTTATCTTTATATTTAGATATTGCATAATCAGTGAAAACCTCCACAAGATAAACTAACACAATTTTGTATAAATTAGAGGAAAGAAATAGAATTTTACATGAAGCTCCTGGAATAAGTTCTTTCTAAGTAGCTTTAAAAGGAGATATTTTAAAAGGTCAGACATTCTTTCTTTTGTTCACAGTAATCCTCATTCACTGAGTGAGAACTGGGATCATTGATAGCATTCAGTTTATTGCAAAAATGGGAGTTCCAAGAGAAGAGTTTTATCTGTCTTGTTCTTTACTGTTTCCTTAGATCCTAGAACAGTGTTTGTCATATAGTTGGTGTGCAATAAATATGTCCATGTGGTACATTTATATGCAATTTTATTTTACACTTTGAAATTTTTCCTAAGACATTTGTAAGTAAAAGTATTTTAAGAAAAATGTATAAACTTATGAGAAATAACTTTTAAATTTCTAAAATGAAGTTTATCTGTTAGCAATATTTTTATGATTCTTTCCAAAAATGTAGCCAAACTCTGCCTGCCAACCATTTTTGCTTTTGTAGCTGTGTCTTATATCATTAGACAAAGGGAGATAAATAATCATAAAACCACCAGATTAGTGAGCCATTTTTCTTCAGAATTCCAAATAACACTGAACAGTATTTTTTTTTTCTGGTTTCTTTTAGAAAATATCAGTGAAAACACAAACATACACTTAAAGAAATATAAAAATAAAAAAATATTTTGAATGAAAAATTATTATCCAACTATTATTTCATAGAAGACATTTAAAAATTAAAGTGATCAAGATAAAATAAAAAAGACAAAGTATATTCAATTTTTTTTGAACCCCTTACTTGGTATCATTTAAAACTTTTTTGAGATACATTTTAACGTACCTGTATACACATTATATATAGCAGTGAGGCTAACTCTTACTCAGATGAATTTGTACTCTGGTCTAAGTCTTATTTTTAAATAGACTTACCAATGTCTTGCACATTTTCTCCTCTATCCAATGCTCAACAAACCCTCCTCTGCTGTTATAACTTTTTCCTTATACTGTAATAACCTAGAAGAATTATTATCAGATAAGCATCTCTATAGTTTTAAATTCCATCCTGTTACATTCCAAGAGAAGAATCTTAGCCCTTGTGAGATAAATCTTCTACTAGTGTCATATTACTGTTGGAAGATAGCCATTTGTCTAAAAAATTATAGAGGCCCATGGATCTGTGGCAACAATCTGGCTGACTTCATGAGTGGGCAGGTCTAATTCCTTTGAGGTAAATTATATAATTGATACCAATATGGTGGCAGAGACTACAGACTTTCTAGAATACATTGTCCGTGGAGTTCAGATCTTTTACATTCATTTAAAAGATGCAGCTTTCTAACAACAAGATGATGGTTTACTAAATAATGAAACATATTTATAATTAAATAACATGGAACTATTAAAAAATAATATATTAGAAGACTATGTAATGTGAAAAAGATGTTAAGTGATTAAAAACAGACCACATACTGATAGAAACAATATAATCCATTTTTTGGAAACAGAAACATGTAATGTACATATATGTTTATAGAGCTATCCATGACTGAGAATATATAGAATAATTTTTTATAACGCCTATAGGTGGGAAATATAAATGAGTAATATGTATTATTTGAGTTTGGTCTTTTCTATACTTTCTCTATTTTCTATAATGAACAGATACTTTTAGTTAATCAGATATTTTATTTTACTACTATTTTATCTTTTTTGAAATGAAAATCAGCTGAAAAATGACTCCATTCTATACGTATATGAACTTTGCTGAGAAGCCACTTGAGAGTCCCAAAGCTCACAGAGGAAAATTTCAGGAGAATGGGCTCTGAGGAAGAATGTAGGATATGCCATCAGTCAGCGCAGGAGCAAGCAGTTCGGTAGAACTCGCAAATGCAGTTAGGTTTGCCAGAGCTGGGCTCTCTTCATGAGAACCCAGAGAATGGGTTCTCAATTGGAGATTTTGTCCTCCAGGGCACATTAGGCAATTGTCTGGAGACACTTCTAGTTGTCACCATCGAGGGAGAGTAGCTACTGACATCTGGTGAGCAGAGACCAGTAATGCTGCTAAATATCCCACAGTGCACGGGAAAGCCCACTACAACAAAGCATTATCTCTTCCAAGCTGTCAGTAGGGGCAAGGTTGAGAAATCTGGGGCAAATATAAAATTTAACTGTTGAGTAGGCCAATGAATTGGAGCAAGTTGTAATGAGTCTAAGTCAGCTATGCTATTACCTGCTTTGTGGAAACCCAGCATTCTAAAAATGAAATTCTGTTCTCATCTGAGACAATGAGTGAAGAGTCTAGGACCTGGGTCTCCCTCAAGTTAGTTGATCTCTGTGTAGAGAGCTGAGGCTATAATCAAGGCAAGAATGAGAATGGTTGGCTGATCTCTTGTACCCTGAAACTCCGGGCAAGATTGCTTTTTATCTAATCAGCCAGGCTCTCTGAAGGCAGGATCTAGCAAGAGCCCCTGTGCTTTGTCTTGTGCTGCAAAATACTTATTCCAAGATTCATGCTTGATGTTGCAAGACTTAAAGGGGTGTCAGGATTACATATCAAGAGTGCTATCACAGCTTTCAATTTATTTAGTCATACAGTTCTCATTAAACAGAGCTGATGTTTCTGTCTATACAGAGTACAGGAACCCCACCTCTAATGAAGTTTATTTGTTTTCCTCATGAGAAAAAGAAAATGGAGGCAAAAGAAGCACTTCTGAAAGAGAAATTCTGAAGGCATTTGTTACCCTGCTGCCTGGGACACAGAGCCAAAGAGAGCTGTCTGTTAAAATTCACACATCTTGCCAAGAATGGTCACCAACCCCCTGCCCCCGGTTTAGAAGAGGAAGGCTTCTAGTTCCGCATGGTTATTATATTAGCACTCATTGGTTCTCAATTCTATAAAGTTAACCAGGAAAGACATTTTTTGCCTTTCATACACATTCACTTTGAAAACCATATTATGAAAGATGACAGCCTCATTTTATAAAAGTAAAAGAGTACCTGTTCTTTTAATTTTTATCACAATCATGTTGAGATAAAATGATCAAATAAAATAATGTTTCAAGAACTTACTCTTTTTTAAATATCACCTTGATGCCAAACTGTTACTTTGCTTTCATTTAGGCAGACTTTAGAATTTTAAAAATTAAAAATTTTGGAGAGGGGCCGGCCCCGTGGCACAGCAGCTGAGTTTGCACGCTTCACTTCAGTGGCCTGGGGTTCGCAGGTTCAGATCCCTGAGCTGACCAATGCACCACTCATCAAGCAATGCTGTGGCAGTGTCCCATATAAAGTAGAGGAAGATGGGCACGGATGTTAGCCCAGGGCCAGTCTTCCTCAGCAAAAAGAGGAGGATTGGCAACAGATGTTAGCTCAGGGCTAATCTTCCTCACACATACACAAAAAAATTGGGACAGAGTTAATAGTGAAAATGTACTCTAAGGTTTCTTTGTTATTGTATGTTCTGATTGATTTTTGATTTAAAAGTTTGTAATCAAGGAAAAGTACAAGGAATAAAATACCAAAAATCCAAGTAATGATCATCTATAATTAATAACTGCTAACATTTCCATTATATTTGCTAGGTATTTTACATAAAAGTATTTATATTATGCTGTATAGTATTTTATATAAAATATGATATTTTTATATAAAAGATATAAAATGTTACAAATACAGTTGAAGGCCACACTATTCTTTACAGTCTTTCCCAGTTGCATTCCTCTCCTCTCCTTTCCAGAGCAACCAACAAATACGCGTCCTTTTACTACATATGTATCTTTATTTAATATGTAGTATTATTTTTTGTGTATTTCCAAAGTTAGGGAAATGACATTGTTCTTGATTTTGCATTTTTTACTGACATTTATTTTTTGAGTTCTGGACATATTCATGTATATTCATAAATACCTACTTTTCCCGATAGTATTCTATCAAATGCTTATACTACAATGTATTTATACATTCCATGTTGATTGATTTTTAAATTGTATTCAATTTTACATTGTTATAAAAATATTGCACTTGACATCATTGTAAATATGTACTGTTGCACAAATGAAGTGTGTACATTTTTTGAGCATAACAGAGGTAGAATTTCTGGGTTATAGATTACACATTATGTCAAAATTACTAGTTGTGGTCTTGGGAACTTTTTTTTCTAATTCACTAAGAAGGACAATAAATATTTATTGTTTATGGCTGTGGAAACACATAAAAGATAACATAACATCTAAAATAGAGAGGTAGTGTGACCTAGTGGTTAAGACTGCTCAGAATTCAAACTATCTAGATTCAAATCCCATTCTTATTCATTAGCTGTTTGAATTTGCACAAGTGACTGAACCATTTATCTTCATCGCTAAATAAGAAAATGATATTACCCATCTCATGATGATTTTTAAAATATAACGCACTTAGAATAATGTCTGGCACTAAGTAAGCCTTCAATAAGCATTAACCATTGTTTGTTATGTGTATTATCATTTGTATATATGTAGCTACATTAAACTTACTGTTGATCAAGGAGTGAGAAGGAGTCAAAGGATTCTGAATAGTGGAGGTAATTCTCCAGGTCTTTTAGTCCATTTCTTTCATTCAGTGTCAGGATGTCTTCCTAACAGCTTCCACACATCGTCACTCTCCCTCCTTCATTACTTCTAGGAATGGGCACATTCTTTATTGTAGAGCAGCTCATCCCATGTTTTAAACCACAGTTGGTAGGAAAGTTATCCTGATTTCAAGCTGAAAATCTGTATCCCCAATATTTTCATCCACCTAATTTTTCTCTCTGGAGCAAAATATATTTACTCTCTTTTCCACATAACTGTCCTCTAAACAGTTTAATATATACTATGACTCTCCCCACCCTCTCAGCTTCTCCTTTCTAAAATTAAATATTCTAGGCTGCTTCAACATTTTTTTGAAACATAGGTATCTTTACAGTATCTAAACATGTATGCTTTAAATAACATGGATTTATCTCACTACTCTGAACACACTCTGCTTTGACAGTTGCTCTCCTAAAATTTGGTCCAGATATGAGAGCAAAATACTGAAAACTACAGTGGGAATATTACTTCCCTTATGCTAAATGATGTAGATCAATTATTGTTACCTAAGATTGTACAATATTTTGTGTGTGTGTGTGCTGAGGAAGACCGGCTCTGACCTAACATCTATTGCCAGTCCTCCTCCTTTTTTTTTTCCCCAAAGCCCCAGTAGATAGTTGTATGTCATAGTTGCACATCCTTCTAGTTGCTGTATGTGGGACGCAGCCTCAGCATGGCCGGGGAAGCGGATCTGAACCCCGGCCGCCAGCAGCGGAACGCATGCACTTAACCACTAAGCCACGGAGCCGGCCTCTGTACAATATTTTTTTAACAGACATGTCACTTGCATCGGATGTATTTCACAGAGGTAGATGTATAAGAAACTCTATTACTCATCAATGTAAAGCAAAAGGGTTTATCTCTTTATTCATGGTTTAGAGAGACAGATATACTTTCCAGATTCTCACATAAGGAGTTAGACAAATAAACTAAAGAAGATTAGGAAAAAACCACATTAGTGAAAGTGAAGGTTCTAAGTAATCTCCCCATGCTAATAGAATACCTGATTCTAGAAATCCAGAAAGAAATAGCTAGGAGTCAACTTGTTTTATTTTTCCTCTGAAACATTACATTAAAAAATATTTACCAATAAGTAGCAGTAATTTATTGTGAAATACAGTGCCTAAGCACAGATGATACAAAGATTAGCTTTCCCTGTTTTCTTAGTTAATGTGTTTTGTCTGATGAAGGAAAATCCCTTTCTCAAGATGTCTGCCTGTTAATAATGCAAGTGAAGACTGGGAGTCCTGTGGGGAACCTCCTGAGAGAGCCAGCCGTGACCAGACCTTCGTGGTCCCATGTTGCCCCTACTTCTCAATAACCATTCTCATTTTAAAATTAGCAAGAAATATCTTATTAATAAGAAATATGAACTAGATAACACATAGATAACATAATGATTCCAGTACTCAAGTTTGTGTGTGTGTTTATTGTGAGTTCCATGTGAAAATTCAGCCTAATTTGAGAACTTGTTTCCCTACAGATGGAGTCAGCTTGCTTGTGACCACAAAATTTATGAAAATGCTTTTGTTAATAATTTAATCTGCAACATATTTCAAACTGATTGTTGTTTAATTGTGTTTATACTGCTGCTTACCATCAGTAAATTTCCAGAAAGCATCCTGTCCAAATTACTTTATACTCTGCAATGAAGTGCAAAGGAAGCAAAAGAAGATAGGGCACCAGGGAGACAGAGGGCATAGGGTCCAGGGGTCCAATTTACTTTAGTGTCCAGGGTTATGTAATGTAATAATATAGATACAGTCAAGATAACATATCTTTGAGGGAACAGGGTATGTAGGTAGGGAGCATATCATTCATTTCTGCTTAAGTTGTGTTTGATAGCAAACTACCCCAAAATCTATAGGGTTTTTACCAAGAAAGCATTTATTTTCAGTTACCTTTGTGGTCATCTGTGTTGGTGCTACATTTCTTCTTTATTGTGATCCAGTTTGAAAGAATAACCCTTATGTAGGATATAACAGACATCTGGCAGAGAAAATGGAAAAAAATCATAGAATCGTAAAACTCATAAATTTTCCATAAAGCTCATAAAAATCTACTTGGCTGTTGCTGATTTTTTGTCTTCTCATCCTGTTAGCCAAAACTGATAATGTAGCAAAACCTGATGTCAATGTGGAGGGAAATACACTCTTCTCACTGGTTGCTAAGGAAGAACCCAGAGGGAAGCGCACCAAATACGTTTGAAGAAATAATATAATCTACTGGGGCCAGCCTGGGGGCATAGTGGTTCAGTTTGCATGCCCTGCTTCGGTGGCCCAGGGTTGTTTGGTTTGGATCCTGGGTGCGGACCTACTCACCGCTCATCAAGCCACACTGAGGCAATGTCCCACATAGAGGAATTTGAAGGACCTACAACTAGGTTATACAACTATGTACTGGGGCCTTGGGGAGAAAAAAGAAAAAGAGGAAGATTGGCAACAGATGTTAGCGCAGGGCCAACCTTCCTCAAAAAAAAAAAAAAGAGAGGAAATTAAAAATAATAGTAATAATAATATAATCTACCACAGAGAGGAGTAGTAAAAGAAGATAAGTATTCCTTCTCTCCCTGACATATATCCAATTGTCCCTGCTTCCTTATGAGATGGATTGCTTTTGGAAATCTCCATTTAGAAATTAAGAAAATTGAGATACTTAATGGTTTAAAAAGAACTATCTGGGAGCTGGCCCAGTGGCGTAGTGGTTAGCTTTGCACACTCCACTCTGGTGGCCTGGGGTTAGCGGGTTCAGATCCCAGGCGCAGACTTATGCACTATTTATCCAGCCATGTTGTGATGGTGTACCACATATAAAATAGAGGAAGATTGGCACAGATGTTAGCTCAGCAACAATCTTACTCAAGCAAAGAAAAAAAAAAAAAGGAGGAGGATTGGCAACAGATGTTAGCCCAGGGCCAATCTTCCTCACCAAAAAAAAAAAAAATTAAAAAACAAAAACTATCTGAAGATAAACTAATCATGCACATACTCTGACTTCAAACTCATACTTGATACCAGATGTAGGTATCTCAACTATTGTTAAAATGAGCATGATACTAAATTTGGCTAAAAATGAGGCAGCTGGATTGTGGCTGGTTGTATTTTGATTTACAACTACGTGATATAATTTTCCATTTATTTTTGTCCTTACTCTTTACCCTCCTGGGCAGATAAAGCTAAGAGCAAAGAGCAGAGGCTTCATGTGACTTGCTGAATGGATGTTTCAACCCACAGGAGAGAATACATTCTTGAAAGCTATGGCTTTAAATTGCAAGAACCAGGATCTAAAGCAAGAACAGGGTTTTAATTCCAAAATCTTGGCCAAACTGTAGTAGACATGCCCAGGCTGAATGAGCTGTTTCTCAAGAGAAGACAGTCAGGATAGAGGACAGCAAGTGGGCCAGACGCCCTTCCCAAACACTTTCAGGGGTTCAGGAGCCCTAGAAAGAAGGGAAGGAGTAGGGACAGGGGACATCTGGATTGCCTGGGTTTACCTGACAGCGACCAAATTTCAATTGGTAGTTGAGTAAATAGTAAACTAGCTAGAATAGGCAAGGCTGCATTTTTCACATCTGAAAAATAGGGGCTTAAGATCTAAATTAATTTTGCTAATGATGAAATATAGAGGCAGTATTGTATCTCTGTTTGTATATGTCATACCTATTACACAGAGTTTCAATGAATACAATTTGATAAAGCATAGATGCTATTCTTTTTCACATCTGAAACCTAAAAGTGTATATTGTTTCCATTTGTTGATCACTTTTCCGAAATTCACTGTTAGAAAAAGTGAGCCACGAGCAGTACATGGTTTAGATTCTGGATAAAAGGATGAAGACTGAGACAAGAGCGAAGTTCAAGGACTCAGCCCTCACCTAATTCCATTAAAGACTTTGCAGTCACACTTTGTGTGAAAAGTAATTGATTGAAATATGAAGTAATGGAATATCTAGTCTTTCACATACTTTAGAATAGACAAAAATGCATGAAAGGAGTGTTCAGTGTGATAAAATTTAATTTTGTTTTGGATATTTATCAAAACTTCTGTACAATTTGGTTTTTAACATCCTTGCTAAATCTGATGTTCTCTATCCTGCAACAATGTGTACTCTTCTCACAATGCTTTTAAGGAACCAACTCCCTTCCAGATCTATCCCACTCATATAGAGTTACCTGAACTTGTTGAAACATTTGACATGTTTGAATGGACAAGATTCTTAATGGATAAAATTAGGAAATGTTTCCTGATACTTGGGACAAGTAAAGGAAAAAAAAAGAAGACAATTTTTCTATCTTGGATAGGAAATAAACAAGCTCATAGTAAGAGCCTGCAATGTTATTCAAATTGTTTGGGAGTTCGAAAGAAAAAATTAACAGAGAATGGTGATGAATGAAAAGGAGAGTGTCTTGTATTAGGTAGGGATTTCGACCATCCAGATACTGATTACACGCAGAAGTTTAAGATACATTGGCATGTAGTCAAATTGTCGTTGAGAAAATTTTTTATTTAAATAATTTAGATTTAGAGCTGTACACAATGGAATGACAAACTGGTACTAAAACCACAAAAAGAAGCTCACGCAAGCCTCAGAAAGAGAAAAGCTGAGTCCACAGAGGCCGTAAATGACAGCATCAAGCTGTCTTATCTTCAGATAGTTTACCCTCAAGTTCTCACATTCTCTTCAGCGCAGGAATATTCAAGTTTGTATAAGTTACGTGGAAACGAAATGGTGGAAAGTTTTCATTGATGCCAAGTGCAACTTAAATATGAAATCGGTGATCTCTGGGAAATTAATTTCAGCTCAGCTGTGACTCTTTCAGGTAGGATTCTTTACATAATAAGAAGAGATTTCTTAAATGACTTTAGGGGTAAAGGGGGTTGATTACAAGGATACATGTTCTTGAGTACTTAGGAAAAGTTGAACCAGGCCTGGGGAAGGACTTCATTGCAGAGCTCAGGCATTGCTCTCTCCTCTTTCCTGCTCTCAGTCTTGCTCTTGCTTCATTCTTTCCCTGTCTTCTCTCTCAGAGGTTACACATTCTCTCCCATGTATTCTTTTCATCATTCTCTCTCAAATGGCTTTCTCCGCATAATCATCTTGCACACACCATTGTGGCTGCCAGCCCTTTCTCTGTCTCTGCTCTTTAGTTAAGAGCCTGGCATCTACTGTATACTTTTTTCTATGGTTCTTAGTTCAAGTTTGCAAAAGGAAAGCTGAGCTAACCTCTACCTGGGCAGAGCCTATAGATTGGCCAAAAAGTTAATGAATGTCCACTCCGGTCCAAAAACAGGCAACTATCCTCAACAATCTGAGTAAGAAGGGAACATTGATTGTGCTTGTGTTGCAGGGTATAAGATGTTAAAAAAGAAATAGGCCCAAAATGGAGTCACTTGTGCTGAGCCCCACATCAGCAAACCAAGACTTAATACCCAACCTAATGGTAGTGTCAGCCTCTCCCAGGAATGTGATCTTTAGCAGTCAGTCTAGAATTACCTGGTCTGCGCTAGGGAGGTAATCTGCCTCAGAGACCCCCACCTTCTCCCAAAGGAAGGTAAACTTGCCTGAAACAATCCAATCGTTGCTAGAAACTTCTTTTTCCCACTCCCTTCTGCCTATAAAACTCTTTCATTTTGTACAGCTCTTCAGAACTCCTTTCTATTAGCTAAGATGGGATACTGTCTGATTCATGAATCATTAAATAAAGCCAATTAGATCTCCAAATTTACTCCATTGAATTTTGTTTTTTACCAGAGGTAATAAGGGATAATAACAATGCAGCAAATTTTCATTGTTAAACACAGAAAAGTTTTGTTGCAGTGTGAAATCCAGAACACGGGTAAGAAAGAAGCATAGAAGAGTATTTAAGCACCTGTGCTCTGAAGTCAGATTACATGATTTGAATCAGAGCTCCACAAACCTATGCTCAACCTTCCTGAACCTGTGAAATGGCCATTGAAAGGGAACAGAATTTGTCACCCCAAAATATGCCTCTTTGGCCTAAGGATTATTTTAATAGGCTAATTTTGTGTGTGTGTGTGTGTGTGAGAGGAAGATTAGCCCTGAGCTAACATCCATGGCCAATCCTCCTCTTTTTGCTGGGGAAGATTGTCCCTAGGCTAACATCCGTGCCCATCTTCCTCTACTTTATACGTGAGGTGCCTGCCACAGCATGGCTTGACAAGCAGTGAGTAGGTCCACTCCCGATCCGAACCTGCGAATCTCGAGCGGCAAAGCAGAGCATGAGAACTTAACCATTAGACCACCGGGCCGGCCCCCTAGGCTGATTATTTTTAAGAAACAGCAGACACAAGAGAAGCTCTGAAAACTGAGTAGAAATTATCTTTTTGTGAGGGACATTGACATTTATTAGGGAAATCTTCATTTGTAAAGGTGTCTCCCTCTCTGAACCAGGAAGAGTAGAATACCTAAATCTCTAGAAACTTATCAATGGAGAAGGCTAGGACCTAAATCTGCATGACAACCTTATCCTTGTTTACTGTGCTTTTCCAGATTGCCTCCCACACCTGGCTTCCCCACCCTCTAACATCTTCTTTTGCCTTTAGCTGGAAATGTTATTTAAGTTGGTGGCTTGAGCAATTTCGGGGAGTTACTCAGTTTTCCTGGGTATCTCCCATGTATACAGGAGGTATACATGTCATTAAACTTCTGTTTGTTTTTCTCCTGTTAATCTGTCTTTTAATTACAGGGTGGTCTTAGCCAAGAATTTAGAAGCATAGAGAGAAAATTATTTTTCCTCTCTACACCATACAGAGAGGACTTTCCACATAAGCTAGTTGTGAGAATTAAATGAGATAATTTATGTCAGACACTTAATAATTATTCAATGAATATTAAAAACACACAAGAGGAAAAGTTATCCCTTACACAGAGGTCAAAGGAAAGAAGCAATGACAATTGAAGGCACAAAGACAATCTGAGATGGAAAAAACAAGAAACTGAAAGATTTTCTGATCAAATGACTTCAGCCTTCATGGCTAAGTAGATTCTGCCATCTTATGAAATCTCTAGTGATCTTAGTCTGATATGACCATAATTCCATTACGGAAATACGTAGAGTTAACCTCAATGATAGCAATCCACAGCAGAGCAAGCTGAGTAATATTAAGTATTTACAAATTGTGTAAAATAATAATAATAATATAAAAGGAATAAACATAATAGTTAACATTTATGGAAGGTTTGCTGTGTGTGGGGCCTGTCTTAAGTGCTTTATATATATTTATATGTATTAACCATTTACCACTTATATCAAACCTAGGAATTTTTATTATCATGATTTTAGGGAAAAAGAAACTGAGGTACAGAGAGTTTAAATAATTGATCAAAATTGCAAAGCTAGCAAGTAGCTGAGGCAGAGTTCACATACTGACATTCTGCAATAGACAATACAATATATTGCCTCTCTAATCAGAGAGAACTTCAACAGCCCTCAGATTTTTTTAGTAAATATACTGACAATGCGGATGAAATAATTTGAAGACAAGAAACAAACTGAAAAAAAAGTTCATTTTACTAAGTAACAATGTAATGATAAAAATATAATGTTTTAAAAACGTATAACTGGAAAAAAAAAGTATTTCTTTAAACTGATTACAAAAAGAATCCTGACAAGTAAAAGAAATAGTTATTCAGAAACAGTAATTCTGAAATCTTAGTGTGAGTTGTTTCCTTTGTCTGTTTCCTCCATAATAGAAACGGCTTTTGAAGAGTTTGGCGAAATTAGCCTAAAGAGAATTGGAGTGACCTAAACAGGAAGCCCGGTTATTCCCAGTGCCAGAGATCGCGGAGCTGGCTCTGAGGCTCTCTCTGCTCCAACAGACAGGGGCGACTCTGGGCTGGATAATCGTCAAATTCTTACCTCGCCCTTTCACTGCGGGCAGGATCAGATTGCATTTCTTTCATTACTCTTCACTTCCCAGTTTCTTGATCTATTTAAAAGAAGCAGCAGAAAAGATAAATTCTCTCTTCAGTGCCTGGAAGGGAAAACAAAATAACCTCAACTCCGCTTTGAAAAAAATCTTTCCAAGAACTTTCTTCAGAGATTTTACTCGTGAGTACTTGACAATATACTTTCTAGCCCATGAGAAATAACTTTTATTTCTTTTTCTTGGGGGAAAAACAGGGTACTGAAAAGTAAAGAGGGGTAAGGGAAGACCACTGTCTGTAACCCTGAAATGAAAATCGACTCTTCTCTGTAAACAAAGTAAACTCATTCTGCAAGGCAAGTTCTCAGCACTTTACATTTAGTTCTTAAACAAGTATATATGCAATTTATGTTATGCTTTTGAGATCATAACATTTTTATAAGAAGTTAGTCAGATGTAGCCTTTTTTATAATTTTAAGCTCATAGTGGCAATTATTTACTAATTGTGTCTGTTTAGTTGGAATTTTCTGAAGATTTGGTTTACTTTCAAATATTATTTAGTAATGTGTAGAAAAATATAATAAAGATTGTCTGAGAGCCTTACGTTTAAACAAACTTCTTTCATTGCATTAATTGGTGATATTTAAAATGAGATATAAACATTAGAATTCTTGTAATCCAAATTAAATGTTTTATACCAGCATTAACTAATCTCTCTAAGGAAATGTTTTACAAGTCTCCAAAGCTCAAAGCTCATATTCTAAGATACTTAATTAAGAATATATATGATCAAGTCTATATGTAGTACAATTATGTAAATTAAAGCAATAGGTTACATACCTACACGATGTACTGTCATGCTCTTCTTGGTTATGAAACGATATTAAACGTTGCTTCTGATGGTAAAAGAAAGCACATAACATAGATGTACACAACCACAGAACTATAGTGAGACAAACAATTGTTTAATTATGGAAGAAGCTTATTTGAATAAGAGTATTCCCAAAAAATAAGGCACAAGAGCAGTACCCTGTAGAAAAAAAGAGAAGATAAGCCACAGCCACACTGTGACTCAGTGCTCTGGAAATTAGTCACAAAATGACTTTGTGTAATACATGATAACATAAACACAAAGGGCAGAACCCAAGCAGGAAACATACAGCTCAGAGTCATATTTTATGTGTAAAAGCATAATATTTACGTCAAAGGGAAAAGTTGTGTCAATTTTGAGATACTGCAAAGTTTTTGAACCTAACAAAATCCTTTCATAAAACATTTTTAGGATTTTTTTAAATTCATCGTTCTAGTGCATACTTATTTCAAGACATATTATCTATATCTCATCTACTCCTTAAACTAAACAGTGAATTAACTCTGAAAATTTGTTGGAGTATGAAAATTTAATTTGTGCCTGTAAGCTAATAAAATGATATAAAGTATTCATAGGGATCAACAGAGATTAAAAAATATTAATGTAAATATAGATAATTAACATTATAGATGTAAAACTTTAAAATACCTACTTTTAACAATTTGAATAGTTGTATTGGAAAATCAGATCTGTCTTCTTTAGGTGACCATGGAATCTTGTTGGAGAACTTTAATGACTTTTATACCGTTATTTGGTTCCTCTCTCTATTAACTATGCTGAATTGGACAAGTTGGTTTTTTTAAAGTCACAGTCTGATATCTTTAAGCATTTATTTTACCTCTAGTGACTAGATCAAAACCCCTTTGGGAAATATGGCTCCTATTCAAATGGCTTATGCCGTCAGTTGGTACTTGCTGGTCTGATTGATTGTCTGTAACTCTAGGCTTTGTTTGTTTGTTGGTTGTACAACTATTTTTTTTTTTTGTGAGGAAGATCGGCCCTGAGCTAACATCTGTCAATCCTCCTCTTTTTGCTGAGGAAGACTGGCTCTGGGCTAACATCTATGCCCATCTTCCTCCACTTTCTATGGGACACCGCCACAGCATGGCCTGACAAGCGGTGTGTCAGTGCGCGCCCGGATCCGAACCGGCGAACCCCGGGCTGCCACAGCGGAGTGCAGGCACTTAACCGTTTGCGCCACTGGGCCGGCCCGGTTTTACAACTATTTTGACTAGAATCTTCTATTGTGAACATTATCACTAAGTTTAGAAATAATCTATTAAATGGAAAATTGTTTTTGTATTAAACTATAGTTTTCATAACACTAATTTACTCCTTCCTTAAGAATTAATTTCCTAATCTTAGTTATCTACATTATTCAAATTCAAAAGATAATTGGACAGGATGACAAACTACTGGAAGGCCGAGATCAAAAGATTTTATTTATTCCTGGAATACCTAGCAATCTAACCAGATAGTAAATGTACCATAGATTCTTTAGGAATGGTTAGTTCATTAAATTCAGTGTCACAAACTTTTAAGACAGATTTCAACTGATATCTCTACCTAATAGAAGAAAAAAATGCCAAGTAAACATCCTTGCCAACAAAAAGGCAGGAGAAACAATGTAAAAGGAGAAGGAAGTACTTAGAATAGGGTTTTCAAAAAAAAATCTTATTTATTAGTATAAATTAAATAAGTTGAATGATGATATTGATTAAAACGGATTAATTATATTACCAATTTATTTTTGCTATGTAGGTACTATCTAAGAACTGTACCACAATCCAACCCATCTATTCTCAATAAAGGCCGTCTCCAGCCACCTTTGTTTAGTTTACCATCTAAAACATCTAACTTGGGGAATTCAATTTGCAGAGTTTTGTTTTGTTTTGTTTTGTGAGGAAGATTAGCCCTGAGCTAACATCTGTTGCTAATCCTCCTCTTTTTGCTGATGAAGATTGGTCCTGGGCTAACATCTGTGCCCATTTTCCTTCACTTTATATGTGGGACAACTGCCACAGCATGGCTTGATAAGTGGTATGTAGGTCCGCACCCGGGATCCAAAGCTGCGAACCCCAGGCCGCTGAAGCGGAGTGCACACACTTAAACACCCACCACCAGGCCAGCCCCCAGAGTTACCTTTTTAAAAACAAAAATATGTTTAAATGCATTACACCTTGCCAATACTATAATTCTTTCTGATTGTTACCACGTGCGTTAGGAGAAATATGAATTCAAGACATGAAGTGACTATTTAAGTCCTTGTTTCTGGATATTAAATTTCACCAAAGTGAAGAAAGGGTGCAAGTTATTCCAGAGAGTTCTTTTCACGCTAGACCATCTCTCTTGGGTCTCTGAGATCCTCAACAACTGCTTTCTTGGTGTGATATATCGTTTCCAGGAGCCCAGCCTCTCCACCACCCTTCTCTCTCTGTCTTCACTTCTCCGAGTGGCAGGTGCCATGTAGAATCAGAGCCTAAGATTCAACTACCAAAGGCTGAGGGGCCTAGTCATTTCCACTAGTCTTTTTTTCCAGAATCAATAACAAAAAGCACTGGACTCACGTCAAATCTGCTATGTTAGTCTCTCTTCAGGCCTTTCTTTGGGATTCTGTATTTTCTCTTAGTTGGAACAGCCACACTTTAAAATTACTTTAAAAACAAAAGAGTAAAAAGACTCAATGGTCCTTAGTAGAAGTCCCAATCCTGCGATATTTCTATCCCAATTGTTCCGTCTGGACCACAGTTCCCTGGGGAGACATAGACTTATTGCAAGGAATTCCTCGATCAAAACGTGATGACAGCATTCTCTCTAGACGTAATTAAATATTATATATTGTCGCTTAGGCTATTTCAGCATCACGAATGTGAAAGTATCAATCAATATGGCACTGATATAATTTAGTGTTTTTATTACCAAACATAGTGTGCCCCTGCCACCCTTCAACTGTACCACTCTTTCAGTGCCAACACCACTCTGCCACCAATCTCAATCTCTCTCTCCTGTTTATGATTCTTAGCAGCATCTATCCCATCCTTGAATCTCATAACAACTCATCTCTAAGCATCACCTCATTACTCATCTCACAAGGCTTAGAAATAGAGTAAATCTCAGTAATGGGATGAGTCTCCAGAATAACACTGTTTGTTGCATTTTTAAATTTCATTTAGGAAACTTCAAAGTATCACAGAAAATGAATCAAAAGGATTATATCAAAATAGCATACGCCTACTCTGGCTCATTCTTGTGCAACTGATTTCAAATAAACATGAATACGAAATTAATGAATTTCTGACTCATGCTACATGAATGAAACTTGAAAACATTATGCTAAGTGAAATAAGCCAGACACAAAACAACAAATAGTGTATAATTCCACTTACATGGAATATCTAGAACAGGCAAATTCATAGAGACTGAAAGTAGATTAGAGGTTACCAGAGTCTGGAGGAAGGAATGAATGGTGAGTTATTGCTTAGTGGATAAAGAGTTTCTGTTGGGGTCATGAAAAATTTTGGAAATAGATAGTTGTGATTGCACCACATTGTGAATATAATTAATGCCACTGAGTTGTACACTTAAAAGTGGTTAAAATAGCAAATTTCATGGTATATCTATTATTTTACCACAACAAAAAATAGTAAAACTATTATTAAGAATTCTGTTTGAAGAATTCTATATTCCCAATGATATTCTCTTTATATTTTATCAATTAATAGAATAAAAAGCATAAATATTATAATGTAGGGATACTTGAATTTTTAAAAATGAAAACAGGATCTTTCTGTTTTGTTTCCTGATGAAAATTGGAACATATTTTTTACCTGATATGGCTGTACTGGAGGCTAAGGTTTTTCATTCATAATGTCTTTTTTTGGCTTTGGTTTCAGGGTAATTCAGGCCTCACAGAATGAGTTGGCAAGTAGTCCCCCCCTTCTGTTAAATTTTCTGGAAAAGTTAATGTAAAATTGGTATTATTTCTTCTGTAAATGTTTGGTAGAATTCACCAGTGAAACCATCTGGGGCTGAATTTCTTGGTGAGAAAGTTCGTAATTACAAAATTCAGTTTTTAAAAAATAATTATAGGGCTATTCAGGTTATCTGTTTCTTCTTGAGTGAGCTTTGGTAGTTTATGTCTTTCAAGAAATTGGTCCATTTCCTCTAAGTTGTCAAATTTATTGGCAAAAAGTTGTTAATAGTGTTTCATTATACTAGAATCTGTAATGATGTGAAACCTCTAGTTCTTTTTTTTTGTTAATTTTTTGTTTATTGCAGTAACATTGGTTTATGACATTGTAAAAATTTCAGGTGTACATCATTGTACTTCTATTTCTGCATAGATTACATCATGTTCACCACCAAAATACTAATTACAACCCATCACCACACACATGTACCGAATTATCCCTTTCACCCTCCTCCCTCCCCCCTTCCCCTCTGGTAACCACCAATCCAATCTCTGCCTCTATGTATTTGTTTATTGTTGTTATTATCTACTACTTAATGAAGGAGATCATACGGTATTTGACCTTCTCCCTCTGACTTATTTCACTTTGCATTATACCCTCAATGTCCATCCATGTTGTCACAAATGGCTGGATTTCATCATTTCTTATGGCTGAGTAGTATTCCATTGTGTATATATACCACATCTTCTTTATCCATTCATCCGTTGATGGGCACTTAGGTTGCTTCCAAGTCTTGGCTTGACTTTAGTAATTTGTGCCTTCTCTTTTTTTCCTTATCAGTCTACATCTAGGTTTATCAGTTTTACATATTTTGTAAAAGACTCAGCCTTTAGTTTCATTTACTTTCCCTATTGCTTTTCTATTTTTATTTCATCGATTTTTCAATTTTCTTGCTATAAATTTCTCTCTAAATATTGCCTTTGCTGTGTTTTGATATGCTGTGTTTTCATTTTTACTCATTTCAAAGTATTCTCTAATTTCCCTGTGATTTCCCAATTGACTCATGAGTTTTTTTAGAAAAGTGTTATTTAGCTTCCAAACATTTGGGGATTTTCCAAAAATCTTTCTTTTACTTATTTCCAATTTAATTTCATTAGGGTCTGAATACATATTTTATATGAATGGAATCATTTCTAATTTATTGAGATTTGTTTTAGGCCCTGAATACAGAAGTTGGTAAATGTTCTGTATGCCCTTGAAAAGTATGTGTGGAATGGACTGTTTTATAAGTGTCAGTTAGATCTACTTGGTTCATAGTGTTTATCAGATCTTTTATATCCTTACTAAATATTTGTGTCCATTTTTTCTATTGCATACTGGGACATGATCGTTGATATAATTTTGGATTTGTCTACTTTCCTTTCCAGGTCTGTCAGTTTTTGTTTCATGTTATTTGTAGCTCTAGTATTAGGTGCATATACATTTAGGATTGTTTTGTCCTCTTGATGAATCTCTCCCTTTATCATTATGAAATGACCCTCTTATCACTGGTAATACCCTTTGCTGAAAAATGTAATTCATTATTAATATAGCCACCTTAGGTTTCTTTTGATTGGTGTAAAAACTGTATAATATTTTCCATCTTAACTTGTGTGTTTATATATAAAGTGGGTTTTTAGGCAACATATAGTTGGGTCTTGCTGTTTTATTCAATCGGACAATATTTCTCTGTAAGTTGGGGTGTTTAGAACATTTTCATTTCATGTGATAATCAATATATTTGAGTTTAAGTCTACATATCGCTATTGTTGTTCTATTGGTCCTGTTTTTGTTTCCTTTTTTTACGTGTTTGGGGTCTTCTCTTGGATTTAGTATTGTGTATGATAATATTTTATCTCCTTTTTTGGTTTATTTGCTATCATTATTTTGTTAGTGATCGCTTTGGGGCTTAGAGTATACATCCTTGACTTATTCCAGTCTACCTTCAAGTGATATTAAACCATTTCTCTTATAGTACAAGCAATTTCAATCAGTATACTTCCACTTTTCCCTCCCTGGCCTTTGTGCTGTTGTTGTCATACATTTTATTTCTATATAATACTATAAATAATACACTGCAATGTAATTATTTTGGTTTCAAACAGTTATCTTTTTAAAATAAACTTTTTAGTTAGAATTCATTTAGATTTACAGAAAATTTGTGAAGCTAGAGAGAGTCACCATATATTCCAGATCCATTTTATTAACATCTTATATTAGTATGGAACATTTGTCAAAATTGATGAACTAATTATCTTTCAAAGAGATGTAAATGTTAAAAAATTCTTTTATATTTACCCTTGCAGTTACCTGCTCTGGCATCTACATTCCTTTGTATGGATCCACATTTCCATCTGGTGCCATTTTCCTTCCTCAGGTACTCTCCTCTCTTCCCAGAATTCCAATTGCATGTATATTAATTAGGATGCTTAAGGGTACCTCAGAGCTCACTAATGCATCATTCATGATTTTTAGTGTTTTTTTCCCTGTGTTTCAATTTACATAGTTTCTATCATTACGTCTTTTTTTTTTCCTTTTCTTCTGCTATGTCTAATATGTTTATAATCCTATGTAGTATATTTTCCATCTCAGATATTGTTGTTTTCATCTCCAGAAATTCGGTTTGGGTCTCTTATTTTCTCTTTCTACTGAATACACTCAGTATTTTCTCTAGCTTCTTGAACATATGGAATGCAGTTAAGATTACAGTTTTAATATCCTTGTCTACTAAGTCTATTTTCTGTGTCATTACTGTGTCATTTTGACTCTTCTCATTATGAGTTATCTTTTACTATTCTTTGCATGCCTGTAATTTTGATTTGAATGCCTGATATTGTGAATTTTACCTTCTTAGGTGCTGGATATGTTGTATTTCTATAAATATTCTTGAACTCTGTTCTGGAATGCAGTTTAATTACTTGGAAACAATTTGGTATTTTGTTATCTTGCTGTTAAGGTTTGTTAGGCAGCATCAGAGAAATGTTTATTCTATGGTACTTTTCTCCCAGTACTGAGGAAAACAACCTCCTGGCTACCATACTTGATGGTCCATGAATTGAGATTTTTGCAACTTAGAGACAAGAGATACCCCCTGCTTTATATTTGTTCTAAGTGTTATCCCCTCTAGGGCTTTCAGGTGGTTCTTTACCGAAACTCGGGTACCTTTCTCTCATGCATGCACTGATCAGTATTAAGCTGAAGACTTGAGGGCCACCTGAGGGTCTCTGCATCTCTTTTGCTGGGTAGCTCTTTACTCTCTGGTACTCTGCCCTGCATACTCTAGCCACCTTAGCCTCCCCAGACTCTCTGCTTTGTCTGCTCAACTCAGGGAGACCACTGGGCAATTCCAGAACTGCCCCTCCCTGAACTTGAGTGTGGAAACTCTCTTCGGTAGGCACACTGGAGCAAATGTCGGAATGTAGGGCTCAATTCTTGTTTCCCATCCTTATGGGCTGGTTGTCCTTCACTGACCCATATTTAATTAGTTGAAAACCATCATTTCAAATATTTTTATTGTTTTTTTATAATTTGTTTCAGATGGGAGGATAAATGCAGTCTCTGTTAATCCATTATAGCTGGGAGTGAAAGGGCTGTTTTTAAAATTATATTTTAATGATATCCTAAAAAGCAAAAAATGACCATAAATAGAAGAAGAAATTTTAAGGGCATATAAACTATAATTTGTTGATTTGCCTAGATAAGATAAACACATTTTTGCCTGCTGTATCCCAGCAACTGTTAGATGAGTAAATACATTTACGTGTTTATACAACGAAACTCTTAAATTTAGTATTTCTATAAAATAATTATTTTATCTCAGATAAGCAGTTCATTTGTTTCACTATGTTTTTCTTAACAACAGTAGCTATTTGGGCAGCTAAAATCTTCCTCTCTTCTATTCTAGACGAGAGTGAACTCTCACAAGCTTAAAACCAATCCAGTCGTCACTTGTTCAACAGGCATTTCCAAAACTCTGAGTACTTAGTGTTATTTACCTAGAGCCTCCAGAGGTTTATAATGAATTAAAGATCGCCCTTCCTGAGATAGTTTCCTATCACAATTTTTCACAGTTATCTTTCCTCTCCTGCTTCCTGGCTTCTTCCCCATATTGAAAGCTAGGGAAAGTTCATTGACAGCACAAATTAAAACTCTCTCTTTTTATGAAAGGAAGCTTAGTTTCAGGTGCTTCCTGCTCAATTTTTTTATACCAGTTGAGGCAAACAGATAATCCCAAATGACAAATATTATAGATAAAATTTATATTTAGTATTAGAATTTGGTTTTATAATTATGTGAGAGTGTGTACATTATTCAAGTTTCTAGGTATCTTATTTCAGTTCTGTGGTTTTAATCTCATTTAGCAGAGTTGTTCTGTCTATGAGGAAAGGAAACAGGTACACGATAAAGAAATTATTATGGTATTCATGTCCTCGTGCTAATGCGGGTTATCAAAAAATTGTGAGATAAGCAGTTTATCTTAGAAACACCCAGGCCCTCCTTTCATGACCAACAATATTATTCTGGTTCCAGACCTCCCAGAATTAACCTCTTTTTGCGTGTTTTTCTCTTAAGGAATCGCTGAAGAATGTGCCAGCTGAGGAGATGTTTAATCAAGGAGAATTTAGGTTAGCCTCAATTCACACAGCAAGAGACATTTTATATATATGTATAGTCAGCTCTGGATGAAACTCCTTTAAAGTCATTTTAAGTTTGCATTCATTAACTATAGCCCTTAAAGAAATCAAGCTTCCTGAGGTACCAGTGTTTGCCATATCACTATTCTCTCCCCACCACCACTTACTTCATCTCCTTATTCAGAGGCCAGAAAGATACAGGTGACCATCTGTCCTTCCTAATAGGCACTGGAAGCCTCCCCTGAAAAGACAGAAGCCAGTGGTCATCCATGGATAGTCTTCAAAAGTGTGTGTGAAAAAATATCTGTGCACGTGTGTATTTGCACTTTAGAAGGAATTTTAGTTTTGCTCAGACCTGTCAGGAGCCTACACATCAGCATGAAAGGTATATCTGAGACATGATTAAATATCTAAGGAAAACAATATATAGGGTTAGAATCAAAAAGAGTGTTAAATAATATGTCCTGAAGAAGGCAAGATAAAGATTTCAAAGACAAATAAACTTGACATGGAGGGTGGGGTGCAGAGACAAGAAAAAAGATCTTTTTGAGAAGCTAAGGAAGAGATTAAATCATTGTAAGATCTCTTTCAGTTCTATCATTACGCTTGAATAAGCAGATTCAATTTTTAATATCTTCCAAGTTGAGCATAGTTCTGCTATGCAAAAGTTATATATGCTTTTTATATATTAGAACCTTTGCAGGATACAAAATGTGTACAATGTGATAAATTTTAATCATTTATAAAGTAAGCTAATTATTAGGATTTGAGGTACCTTCAAAAAATCAAAAGTCTGGTCTCCATTCTCAGAAAATTACGATGAAGGGAATTAAGCAGAGAATTTAACAAGAAAATGTTATCTGATTCTTGATCATATGATTATGTGTTAGGTAGAATTTGGATAGGAGAAAAAGGAGCAGCAGTTTGGACAATATAACTGGTCTTTATAAAAATGTAAGATAATGAGCATTCAATGTGAAGAACCAAGAGAAAAAGAAACCTATTTATTGGATGCTGTGAATGAAAAAGGAGTGGCACCAACTGGCTTTCATTCTCTGGGCCCATAGTTCTCGTTCTTTCCTGGGTCTGACATTTTGCAGTCTGAATGCATGTGGCTGAAGATCAACATGTTAATGGTTCCCGGAGGACCTGACTCAGCTTCCTGGGGCTCCCTGTTCCTTTACTGTGATGATTCAGAGAGGCTGAACTCAGGATGTCATCTGAACTTATGAGTATAGTTACCAACAGCTGCCGTTCCAATCTTGCACTAAGCTCAGACTCCTCCCCAGACGCTTTTCATTAGAGCACAATCAGAAATTTCCCGGGTTTTTCACATTAGGACTTATTTCACCAGCGGAAGTACTCTCACTGAGGAGGGAGAAAGTTGGTCATTATCAGTTCATAATATTTATTGGATACTTAAGGATCAAAACTTCAGCTAATGTTTGGAACCATAACACTTTTCCAGTCAGAAAGAAAGTTACCTGCTTCCTCACATATCTGAAACCAAAATGTTCTAAATATCTAGTCTCAGGTATATTGAGTACAAATTTTGCTTCTCCTTTTCAAAAGGAAATAATATAGTAATGTTTTGTGGGAAGTTCCCCTACATGGGCTAACATTTTGCTGTCTTTTTCTCATACAAGCTGAGATAATCAAAAGCAGAAAGTTAAAAAGTCTCCGGTATATTTGTCTAAACAGAGATGAAATCTGGGATGGCAATAGACTTTGAGGGGAAATGAGGAAACTGACCTGACTTTAGCTATGGATCCTTGAAATAAAAAAAGGTAATATCAACCTGAATTATATTAGCTATGAATCAAAGTTCTAATTTGAACCCTATAAGGAAGGTCTCAGCTGTCTTTCCAGGTCTTTCCAAAGTACTTATCCTCTGCCCATAGCTGGCACACTCAATATGAATTAATAGATTAATAAACTAATTGTGTAACCAAGAGATAGATAGATAGACAGACATATAATTAGAGAAGCAATGGTCTTGAAATACCATTTTCCTATCTTGCTCAATAATGGATACCTAGAAAAACAGACACAAAGTGCAGGAAAAATAGACAGATGCAGTCATAGGTCTTTCTATATGGTTCTTTTTCTTAATAGGGATAGTAATAATAATAGGGAAGGACAATTAATATATTTAATTCTCTTCTTTCTCCTTTCACACCAAAATTTATTGTATTCATTTGTATTTTTTCTATTTCCTTCCATTTGGAGCTATTGGCTTTGTAGTTGAGGAACATTATATTCTCGGAAACCTCCATTTTGGTTTAACTATGTAATACCAGCTTTTATTTGTTTTTCCCCCTTAAAGAAATGAAAACAGCATGCTATGAAGAACTTTGCTTTTAAACAAACTGGGGTAGTATGTGAGTCAGAGTCACCATGATGAGGAAAGGTGAACTCATTCAAAGAAATGAACGCCACCTTCATTTGAAAAAATGTCTTACGAATTTAACTATAAAATCCAGACAAAATAATTTCATGCATTTTTTCCTAAAAGAGTTTTGTAATTATGGGCAACTACACAAGAAAGTATCTTTGGCATTATTTTCTTTATTATGTGTTTCTGTTTTATTTCCTTTGCTCATTGTGTTTTTAGTAGTAAAAGATCTATATCACAATCTCTTCAGAATTTACTTACAAATTTTTAGAAATATGTTTACATATTTACATTTTCCCTATTCTTAACTTTTTAATTATCTCTTTATGCACCCCTCCCCGTTGCTTGTTAATTTTCTTTTTCCACATCCCAGTTCTCTCACTCTTCTCTCTTAACTAGCAATAAGAATCAATATTCTCTATTACTATTTAGAGGGAGATTATGTTTCCTCTTCAAAAATATAAACACAAAAATTTTAAAAAGATTGTTTTAATTGATGAATTTCTTGACTTATTTACTTATAGGGCTTTGGCCCAAAACAGGGAATAAATATCCCCTAGTTATGATTTGATGAAATGCTAACTTCTAAATATTGTGAATAATCTGAAATCCACTTTTGAGGGAAAAGAAAGAGAAAGATATTTGTGAGAATAGTGGGTCTTTCTGAGGCTGGCAATTGCCCTTTCCTTGAAATGGTCACAATTCCTGTGTTTGAGTTGAAGCTCAGCCAATATGCAAATAGAAGACTTTGAGGGGGAAAAAATCAGTTTCTAGGCTTCAGTTTCCTCATTAAAAAACCCCAGAATATTCCAGTTATTTCTCTCTATGGTTTCTTTTTATCTCTAGCAGTATGTAATTGTATGACTTTGCCCTCCATTTCAGTTTTTTTTATTTTTTAAAAATACTTAGTTTACGTATGTTGTAGGCTATTTTGTTGTAACATGAAGATATCCACTTTTTTTTCCCTGGATCTCCATTTCCTTTCTATGGGATATTTTTTTACTTTTATTTCTCACGTTATGAATGACAGGAAGTTAGGCCTACACAGTGAACAGCTTTTAACATATTATTCCCAGAGGAAACTCACCTGCATTATAAAATCATACCTGACACCTACTTCTGTATCTAAAAGAAAGAAAGTAGCAAACGTTGTTATCAATGATATTGTCACAATCTAAAAATAAAGATAAGTGATGATTTGACCCATTAGCTAACATCAGGGAATTTCACATTACACAATTCTCCAAAAGTATGGTTTCCTATAACAAGAGCCAAATCCAATAGCTGTTTCCCCACTGGATTGGTCAGTCTTTTAGTAAACATGATTAGGGTCAATAGTCTGCAATTAATCGGGGAGGTTTGTTTTTTGTTGTTGCTGTTTTGCTTTTATTTTTAAATCACTCTGTGTTTCTAATATTAATTTACTCAGCTACAGAATATTTTGCTTCATTGTTTCCCGTATTTTATCTTTACTCTGGATATACTTTTAAAATATAATCTTAAAATTTAACTCTTTTATAGCAAAAAGTTAGGCATTGTTTTAATATCAAAATAGTTTTAAGGATAAGAAAAAGGGATTCAGACCTGGGCTTTGTAGTATTGATATTATTTCCCCATCCCCCAAGCATCCTCCAATCAAAAACTTTGGAAAAAATTGGTTAATAATCAGTTTGCTAAAGCAAAAACAGCAAAATAACTGTCAGGTTACATTTGGCTGCTGGTAGGACAAAACCATAGCACACAAGTGGCTTAAATAATGAGGCTACTTTTCTCACATTATACAAAGTACAGAGGTAAGATGCTTCAAGACTGGTTAATTCAACACAAATCCAAGTTCTTACCATCACTGTATTGCTGTTATTCAGAGCAGGTCGTCTTCATCTCAGGGTAGTTCCTCTCAACACTACAAGGTGGTTGTTTCAGTCATAGCCACCACATACAGACATTATAAGAGGAAAGAGACACCATGCGGCCCCTCCCATGTGGCTCCATTTAGAGCAAGGATCTTTTTCAAAAGTACCCCATTCCTGGCCAGCCCAGTGGTGTAGTGGTTAAGTGCAGGCACTCCACTTTGGCAGCCCGGGGTTCACAGGTTCGGATCCCAGGCACAGACCGACACACTGCTTATCAAGCCATGCTGTGGCAGCCTCCCACATATAAAATAGAGGAAGATAGGCACAGATGTTAGCTCAGGGCCAATCTTACTCAGCAAAAAGAGGAGGATTGGCAACAGATGTTAGCTCAGGGCTGATTTTCCTCACCAAAAAGAAAAGGAAAAAAGAAGAAAAAAATTTTAAAAAGTACTCCCTTCCCAACCCTGCAAGATTACATACTTCTTCTCTCATCTCATTGGCCAGAGATTTATCATATAGAAATATCTAAACCAGTCACATAAGGGAAATGGAATCACCCTGATTAATGTGAGTTAATGAAGAGTTCATTATTTACAAATTCATTCCTCAGGTGGGCATAGGCTATCCTTCCCTGAGAGCTGGATTTATTAACATAGTCAGCTTACCTGCTATCAATGAAAAGTGACAGAGAATGGTTGCTGCATAAGCAAACATGATGACTGAAACAACATTGTAAAAAGCTGAAAAAAATGACAAAAATACATCAATAATCTCACTGACCTAATATATTTTCTCTTTTCAAAACATTTTTCTGCAGGAACACCAATTTTTGCTTAGTTGATCTTAAAATACACCTATGTTTTTGTATACATCTTTTAAAATTCATATTACCATGATTATTCCCCACTTTACCTTCTAGTCATTGTCAATACCAATTTTACTTTGTGTAGTATGCATCTGGTAGATGGATGTGCTGCCATATCTAATAATTGTCATAATGTTGCATACTACATTGTTTAAAAATGCAATATTATTTTCTATGCTAAAATAAACATGAATGTGCATTCAGCCATTTTCATATTTTTAAATTCCCAAGTGTGGTATCACTAGCTTAAAGTATCATCTACATTTTTGAGCAAAGAAAGTACACATGTAGGAAAAATTATTACTTGACGATTAAATAATAAACCACTTATGTATTTCCTCTTGCCAACACTCCTTAAAGCCCTGTGTTTTTTTGTTCTTTATTTCTGTCCAACTGATAAAATCTAACTCTGAATCTTTCAAATTTTAATTATTGTATCTGGAGGGAAGGGGCACTGAATTTTGAAGGCACATATTACAACAAACTTATAATTTGGGATTCCAGCAGCCCAGAAATCCTTTAATGAGAAATTTTCTCTGCCTCATTTTATTTTACCTAGAGAAAATGTCAAACCCTCACATTTTTAAAAGTCCACTGCTTCTTGACATCTTGAACAGAAACCTCTTCTTCACATAAAAATTGAAAATTGAATCACAGCAAGAAAATCGTCAGCTATCTACTCTTCAACAAGTCACTCACAAAACACACACACACGCACCCACGCCTGAAAATGTATCATATGCCCCTCCTCTGCCATAGAAAACATTTCATTTTAACGGAATATACTCTTTTCTTTAGGCCAAAGTTAGACTCTCTTCACCTGTGCCCAGGATCTCATCCTCTATCCATTTTATTTTTGTTTTAGCTTTTGTTTCTCTCTCTCTAATGGTAGGAACATATAAAACTATACCCTCCACAAAAGTTTCTCTTCAAATGCTCTCTCTTACTTTTCTCCATAGATTCATACAATGATATCCTAAATTGCTGCTTTCACAAGCTCTGTTCCAGTTCCTTCCTCAGCTCACCTGCTGCTGCCCCCACCACTGTACCAAATCTTTTTTTGCAATTTTGCAAGGATACTGACGATGCCATTGTCACTAAACACTAAACGCATGTTCTTTAGCCCTTACTTCACTTGGACCCTCTGTGCTTTGGACATTGTCCACTTATGACAAGTTCATGAAGTACTCACTTCCCTTAGTGTCTGTGTCACTGCAGCCACCAGGTTTCCTCCTGCTTCCCTGGCCATTTCTTAGTCTTCTTCTCAGACCTGTTTTCCTCATCCTTGTTCTTTGGCATTCCTTCCCCATCTTCACACTCCCCTCCTAGAGTTACCGTGAGGATTACATGAACTAATATTTATAAAAGCACTTAGAAGAATGCCTGCTCCATATCAGATGCTACATAAGTATTTGTTAAGCAAATCAATCTCATCCCCTCCACAGAAGTAATTATCATGTCTATACGGATGCTCACATTTCTATCTCCAGCAGAGATGTCTACGCGGAGCTCCATGTCCACATATCGGGCTGCTTCTTTCATGGCTCCAACGTATGTCTCACAAATACTTCAAACTCAAACTGCCTCATCCTGAATTCATGACCTTCCTAAGGCAAAGTGTTCTTTCTCTTAGGCTCCTCACCTCATTGTCTGGAACTATCCATCGATCCCTTTGCTTAAGTCAGAAACTGTAGCTGTCCTTGATTCCTCTCTCTTCTCACCTGCCGTAACATTTTAATCACCAAATTCTCCTGAATTTACCTTTTAATTTCCTCACAAATCAGGGCATTTCTCTCCAATCCCACTTCCAGTGTTATATTATATATAATAGGCACCTCTCATCTCAAAACATTATTCAGAAGCTTCTGGTTTTCTGATATTCCAGAATATACTTCAAATCACTCCATAAAAATTTTCAAGTATATGTGTTTGGAGGACTTTTTCGTTGTACGTTTTATATTTTGCGTGTATGTGTGGTAAATATTTGTGATATTATGACAAAATATGGAAGATATATATGATAATTTTTGATGATTTTTATGTATAATAGTAAATTGCTTGGTTGGGTCACTCTGTGCTTCAAAATCGAAAGCATCTTGAACAATCTGTCATTATTTAATCCTGTCCCTTAAATTTATTTCATTTTTTCTTTAAAGGTCTATTCTTTCCTTCTAAGAAAATTTATTATATGAGAACAGTTCTCCCTTCATTCAACTTCCATGTATAAAATTTCTCATGTGTTGCTTACTCTTTGTCCCAATTTATCAGATTTCCTTTCTCAGATTTCAAAGGGTTTTTTTTTTTTTCGTGAGGAAGATCAGCCCTGAGCTAACATCCATGCCAATCCTCCTCTTTTTGCTGAGGAAGACTGGCCCTGGCCTAGCATCCGTGCCCATCTTCCTTCACTTTATGTGGGACACCGCCACAGCATGGCCTGACAAGGGGTGCATTGGTGCGCTCCTGGGATCAGAACCGGCAAACCCTGGGCCACCGCAGCGGAGCGAGCGCATTTAACCGCTATGCCACGGGGGCCGGCCCCTCAAAGATTTTTAATATTTCGTTTTACCTAGGCTGCATTTTCCAGATATTAACCCCTTCTAGTTTACAATTCTCATGTTATTAAGAGCACTAATCATCTTACACTGAGCACAGAGCTCAACCTCTGATTTTGATCAAAATGTGATATGGTTTATTGACACACTGTGTTTGCCTATCTTATTTTGCCATTTTTTACAGAGAATAGTCCTTATATAACTTCTTTTGTTTAGTATCAAACTAAATTCAAATAGTTAAGGGTTACAAATGAGGGTGAGGATGATGGGTAGTATTGGTGATGTTGAAGATGTCAGGAATTCTCTGAATATAGTCAGTGACTCAAACATGATTATTTAATTTGAGGATAAACAAGACTGTTTTCACATTCACTCCCAGTTCCACTTTTTTTTTTTTTTTTAATTCCCCCAAAGCCCCAGTAGATAGTTGTATGTCACAGCTGCATATCCTTCTAGTTGCTGTATGTGGGACGCCGCCTCAGTATGGCCGGAGAAGCGGTGCGTTGGTGCGCGCCTGGGATGTGAACCTGGGCAGCGGAGCAAGCGCACTTAACCGCTAAGCCACGGGCCGGCCCCCCAGTTCCTTTTTTTTTTCCTGTTGCCTGATTTGAAATGTCACGTTTATCACTCTAAAACAAATGGGGCAATTTCTTTTTAGTTCTCTAACAACTCTCATCAAACTTTAGGTTCTATTCTGGAGGCATTTGTTACTTCTGTAGAAAATCATAGATATTGGAATTTACAGGAGTGGGTTAAATTTTTCTGAGGAAAATCCACTAAGGTTACCCACTTTCTGCTGTGTGATTTACACATATTATCCTTATTCATTGAATATCCTTATTCAACACAAGTAGGTTATATTAGCCTCATTTTGGGGCTGGCCCAGTGGCGTAGTGGTTAAGTTTGTGTACTCCACTTCAGTGGCCTGGGGTTCGTGGGTTCAGACCCTGGGCGCAGACCTACGCACCACACATCAAGCCATGCTGTGGTGGCATCCCACATACAAAATAGAGGAAGATTTGCACAGATGTTAGCTCAGGGACAATCTTCCTCAAGCCAAAAAAAAAAAGGAAAAGAAAAACTTGAATCTTGTAGATGTTTAAAGCTTTTTGCTAGTTAACAACTAGAAAGCACCAGACTGATGTTCAAACTGCCTCTTCCTTATTACTTTCTTATATGTTTTCTTTTCATTTCATTTTACAAGAGCAAATCCAGAACTTTATTATTGCCAATCCTTACTTTGCATCCTCACACTCTGTAAAATATTTCTCTAATTTGATCACAGACATTATACTCTCCATAGTTGCAGTCACTTAATTTTTATTGAAATTTAAAAGATAAAGTTTAAAAGAACACATGCGTTGTTACACATATGCACCATTTAGGCAAAGGTACAAAGAAATAAACACTTTTATATGTTCCTGTAAAAAGTGTGTATTGGCATTATATCTCTGAATGGCAATTTTCAGTACATATCAATATTGTTAAAAATGTACAAACTTTTGGCCCAATAATTCCTCTTCTGTGAATTTACCATAAAGAAATAATGAAGGAAATTTTGAAACATTAAACTACAATATATTTATTGCACTGATGTTTGTAATTGCAAAAACAGAAATTACTTAATTTTTCAATTGGCAAAGTAAATCCTAAAACATTCAAAAATGAAATATTATTCACCATTAAATGAGGTTATGCAGGTCATTTTGAAGAGATATCTATATCCTTACGTTCAATGACAAAGGAGGTTACCAACCTACATATGTGCTGTGATTATTCACATATGCTTGTATAAATATGATCACACACATATGTACACATACACGAATATATTCACATCCATACGAAATCAGATGTATGTGATTTTTTTCTGAATGGGTGGGTTGATGGCTATTCTGTAATTTCTTTATTCTGCTTCTTTATGATTTATAATTTCTTAGGAATAAATATGTACTACTTTCCCAAGTTTAGAAGACTGTTTTAATTTTTAAAATGTTGAAAGAATAGCAGTGTAAATACATGGCTAAGAAATAAATGAAATACAGCATCTGTGAACTATAATTTAAAAAATAAGAGCAGTTGGTCAGAAACTCAATCTATCAGTACTTCTCTCCACATTCGGATAAAAGTATTTACTTGAATCTATTATGTCATAGTAAAATTTTGCCTATCAAAGCCTATGATTCATATTATTTCAACAATACCAAGTAGGATGTTTACTTTATTTTTTAAAAATTTTTATTGAAATATAATTGACATTGACATGTAACGTTGTGTAAGTTTGTGTACACGGGTTGATTTCATACATTTATTTATTGCAATATGATTACTACCATAGCATTAGCCAACACTTCTATCATGTCACATAATCATCATTTTTGTTTTGTGATGGGAACAGTTAAGATCTGGTCTCTTAGCAGCTTTGAAGTTCATAATACAATATTGTTGTCTATAATCACTATGCTGTGCATTCGATCTCCAGGACTTATCTATCTACTGGTTTCAAGTTTGTACCTTTAAACAATATCTCCGCTATTCTCAACCACTATAGAATGCTTACTTTAGATTTATACAGCTGTATCATTTAGATGAAAATTGAACTACATTTTTTTTCCTAAATGGCATTGAATACAAATGAAATAGACAATTTCCAGATGGTTTTATTGATAAAAATTTTGTATTTTTCCCACTGCAGAGACGAGAAAAAATAAAATTTCTGGTTGACTTAGAACTTATAAGCTTATTATAGTCATAAAAGTTATATTGAAAGAAAAATATACCATAGATATTTTTGAATGGAAAATTAAATTGGTATTATGCAAATTATTTATAGTCACATGGTTGCAAAATACACATAGAAAAAAATTCTGTGAATACATTTACTTTTCTATTATTGACATTTTTTGTAATAATTATAAAAAGAAAGTGACCATTATGTCAATTAAGGTGATGATAAAATATGTCACATTTTAATTATGGGTCATAGAACAGGATTAATTTAAATGCAATAAACCATACATTTAATAGGACCCCAAGGGCACAATCTGGAATTCCTTGATAGACTATGGAGTATTTTAGAGAACACACAGTCATGAGCTAGGGCAGAGACTGAAATGTAAACAACTAAGATCGCCATTGCCACTTCTCTATTGAACTCTCATTTGACCCTCCGTGGAAGTTCGCACCACACCTCTCTCTATAGAATAGCAATTGACCTTACTCTGTACAGGTGTCTACCCCTTGGCACGTCAGCAGGGGCCAGTTGCTAGTGTGACTCCACTATTGTCCATTCGGTAGGAGTTTTGGGAGCAGATTTTATGAGTAGAGAATATGGGCAGATTTCTGAGAAGTGAGGATGGGGAAAGAAAGAACTAATTTAGTTAAATAATTATTGCCTTCTTTAATAGAGGATTAATTTATAATTGAGGTCCATTATGGTCACTTTTATTCATACAGTTTCAAATAATTTTAGTTTATACATTTTTTTAAAATTTCTCCAGTGACTTTTTACTTTCTGTAAAAATTCACTTGTTTACAGATCCTTAATTCATTGATTTGTTCCACAAACATTTATTGAGCTCCTATTAGGTACCAGACAGAACAGAAGGACAGAGAAGACAGATTGTAAGCAAATAAGTCTATAATGTGTTACGCAGGGGTAGATGCAGTGGTTAAAAAAAATAATGAGAGGGAATAGAACATAATCATGGAGCTATTCTGTCTTTGGAGCTCAAGGAGGGACTCTGAGAAGACATCACTGAGCAGACATTTGATATAGAAGCAATATTTCCACAGCATTTATGAGACTGAGTCAGAGCATGATTCCAGAAATGGAGAGGTGAGGAGGACCCTGAGAGCAGGGATTTATCATGAAATTTCCTCTGCTCCAGTGGAGAAAGTCTCTACATCTTTTCCCATAATAGTGCTAATGACTGCTCATTTTCCTAAAATCTTGTGGCAAATGTTACATACCTATCTTTCAGGGCCTTAGAATCTTTTCTTACACACTTTATTATGCAAAATTATGAAAAAAAATCTCTAATTTTAAGATAAAACTTCTGAGTAATTTCTTTCTTTTTTTTTTAAATTTTTTGTTTATTGTAGTAACATTGGTTTATAACATTGTATAAATTTCAGGTGTACATCATTGTACTTCTATTTCTGCATAGATTACATCATGTTCACCACCCAAATACTAATTACAACCCATCACCACACACATGTGCCGAATTATCCCTTTCACCCTCCTCCCTCCCCCCTTCCCCTCTGGTAACCACCAATCCAATCTCTGTCCCTATGTGTTTGTTTATTGCTGTTATTATCTACTACTTAATGAAGGAGATCATACGGTATTTGACCTTCTCCCTCTGACTTATTTCACTTTGCATTATACCCTCAATGTCCATCCATGTTGTCACAATGAGTAATTTCATAGCTAGCCCACACAACTAACTGTCTGAGAGGAAATTATTCCCCAATTTCAAGTTTCAAGAACTGATGTACAGGGCAGTGCCTTCTGCTCTCTAACATATGATTTATGATGACAGTTGAGGAATTAAGGTAGAGAAGGGACTAGGCATGGGGGTCTGTTTTACCTGCCAAGTTTTTCCTTCTTTTTGTGAACTTAAAAAGACACTTTCTCCTTAGAAGAGACTTATAGAGAATGGTTATTTTCTGAGAACAGATGTCCCCTCTTAGGAAACAACAACAAAAACACAATTTGGGAGAACTGGATACTAAGCATCCTTCTTACATAGGTGATGTCTACATTTCCTGTAGGAATGTGGTAGGCCGTGGCCAGTCCTGCCTCAGGCTTAATAATGCAACACGAAATAGAACATGGAAGTCTGTGGCTGTGCAAAAAGGAAAGAATTGGCTTACGCATTAAAAAGTGGATACTAGGGCTAATGTATCTCCTCCGACAGCCTAATGACATCAGGGAAGTGACCCTCACTTCTGAAACAAATGTACCAGCCAAGTTTAGAAGCACTTTCTTAAGAAACGAGGAGGGCTCCTGCTATGGACTCAAAATTCACATGTTGAAACCATAACCCCCAATGTGATTGTATTCGGACATAGGGCTTTTAAAATGTAATTCAGGTTAAATGAGGTCATAAGAGTGGTGTCCTAATTTGAAAGATTAGTGGCAAGAGGAAGAGAGAGAGGTCCCTCTGTCTACGTGCACATACAGAGGAAAGGCCGTGTGAGGACATAGAGAGAAGGTGGTGTCTGTGAGCCAAGAAGTGAACTCTCACCTGGAATCTGAATCTGCCAACATCTTGATCTTGACTTCCCAGCCTCCAGAACTATGAGAAGTAAATTTCTGTTGTTTAAGCCACCCAGTTTGTGGTATTTGGTTATGGCAGCCCCAATAGACTAAGAGAGCTCCTGGGAGCTTTAGCCACAAGATCGCTTGTGTGTTTACCTAATGAAGATCCATTTCAAGCCTTGTGGCTGATTTAAAATGATGGCAAAGAAAAGCCACCTTGATCTGGGTCTAATTCAGCGTTCTTGCCAGACCTCCAACTTCGTTCATTGAAGGCTGCCTACCTTAGGCATTAAGGCTCTTTTATTCAATTTTTTATCAGCTGGCTTATCAACATAAACTTCATTTATAACATTGTATACTCGGAGTTCCAAAAATCTCCCCTACCAACATGATTTGGAACATGATTTCATTGTAAGATGGTGACTGCCGTAATCAAATCTGTAGTGCCTTTTTCAAATCTTTACTTACTATTTTTTTTTTAATTTATTTATTTTTCTCCCCCCAAAGCCCCAGTAGATAGCTGTATGTCATAGGAAGTTGTCAAGGAAGTTGCACATCCTTCTAGTTGCTGTACGTGGGAGGCGGCCTCAGCATGGCCGGACAAGCGGTGCGTCGGTGCGCACCCGGGATCCGAACCCCAGCCGCCAGCAGCGGAGCGCGCACACCCAACTGCTAAGCCACGGGGCCGGCCCTTTACTTACTATTTTTATTACAACAAATCATACTATTAAATCTACAGATTAATGTGTAAATATAATTTTTACTAATATTTAAATTTTATTTCACTAACACTATTTTTAAAATCTGACAGTAGAAAGCAATGATCAAAGGCATTGGCTTGAGAGTCAGGTACACACAACTACACTGCCACTTACAAGCTGTTTCCTTGGAAAAGTTATTTTATCATTGTGAACCACCATTTATTTCCTCTATCAAATGAGGATAAGGTATCCTCTTAGGTTGAGTGTGAGATATAAATGAGAAAAATATAATAATAAATGTTCATTAGTGGAAACAGCTATTTGCATTATGATTTATTATTATTATTTGACAAAGCGTGATTTAACCACCTCATGGTAAGAAAATGCCTTAAAAGCAGGCATCTAGGGAGAAAATCTAAACAAAGACTTAATCTACAGTAAAAAAATTTATCCCACATAGCTCAAGAACTGACTATAATTACATGTTTGAAATGGGGTTCAAATAAAATAGGAATTTGCTATTTTCAACTCTGGTCTTTAGCCAAGATTTTTTTTTTTTAATGTGTGTATATGTGGTTTCTATTTCCACTAAAGTTTGGGAAAAAAGAGAAAATATGATACTTGACAGATTTTCAACTACCTCCTTTAGACATTCCCTTGTGAAGGCTTGTTCTAATCTGTTCATTCAGGCTTTGACTGCTGGGTGAACTTCTGTGCCTCTTCCCAGAGGACTTTTGCCCCTTTTGTATAAGGCGCAAACCCCCAGGTTTTCTACGGCTTATGACCTATATCCTTCTCTAATATGGTTAGCTAAGGCTTGGGCCCAAAATCAGCTTCCCATATATATATGGATAGAGTGATGTGGAAATATTTCACAGAAATAAATATAATCACTAATGAAGTATAGAGTTTAAGCCAGGAATAGAAAACTTTTAGGCAAGTCAGTGAATCAAAAATTATAATAATGATCACAGCAAAAATTTACATTGGTTAATCAATTGTATTTGTAGGACTAGCAAACCAGGTAAACCAATTTCTATCCTGTAGTTCTTTTGGTCATATTGCCAAATCATCTTCTTCAAGTCACAATAAAGGTAATATTTCAAAGAGAAATAAATACAGAAAGACATAAGTAATTAATATATTTAGTTGTATTTTCCTGAATTGGATTTGGTCTCTATTCCATAAATCTTGTTTATTTTAAAGATGCTTTGAGATAGTCCAGGATCTAGTCCTGCCTCTGTCACTTACCAGACATCCAGGCATATGATGTTGGGAAATAAATCACATCTCTCTGACATGAATTCAGTGTACCTGCCCCGTTGGCTGCACAGCATTATTGTCAAGATACAATAACCTAATAGATAAGAAACTACTTCAAAACGTAATAAATTTTTATGAAAATGATGTTTTATAATGATATATCTTTGTACTTCTAATATAATTTCTTAAAATAAATGTGGAATATATACCATATAGCCAGAACCTCATGATAGTTGATGTTAATTTTAATCTTATGTCATAGATAAATAATCCTGATGCCAAAATAATGCTTATAGTGATGACTCCGTGTCCCAGGAATGTAGGACCTAGGGGGAAGTTAACAAAGAGATAAAAAAGGCTCTGGACTGACTTGTTAGAATTTGGTATGTGGTACATGTGCAATTGCACAGCCTGAGACCTCCCTTGGGAAACTGCCCAAACATTTGCATTCCCACAATGTATTTATTCAGAAAATACTCTTTTCCTGAGAAAAATCTGGCTCTCAAACATCTCGCTGAGATTATACAAGTTCAGTAACTCTCCATTTGAGAACAAAAGTTAGAAGTCTAGTAAGAAATATTTTTAACAAAAATCCACTTGCAGATCCTAGTTGTTATGAATATTTTGGAATTTTAAGTTGAGAATATTACTTATAAAAAATGAATTTCAAAATGTAAAAAGGAAATAGAACACTATTAGAATCCCTATAGATTTTTTTGTCTCCCTCCTCTCACCATAGTTTTATTCTGTTTCCCTTCTTCATTTATTATCCTTAGTATTGGTGTGCTACAGACTCACCCAAAATGAGAAATAGCTGAGAAAGCACATAGGTTAAAGACAAAAACAGGCTCCAGGTTTTACTGGGCAGAAGGATAGTGCCTGCCCCCCCGACCCCTCCAGGGATCAGCAAAATTGAGTGGATGGAAGTAATAAACACCAAGAGGATAACAACATTAGCCACTGCTGAGCAGAAAGTTGGAATTATTCTTCAAGTTATTTTTTTTCCCTCTTTTTCTTGTTGTCAGGTTTTGTCTCTCCTGTCTTTCATTGGTACACCGCAAATAAAGGAGCAGCCCAAATGAAATTTCTTTCTTTTAGACATGGCAAAGTACTCCGTGAGCTTAGAGATTAACAGTAAAACTTTAAAAAAGAAAAAGTTCAACAATATGTGATAAAGAAAATCTGAACTAGGAAGTTTAAATTATCTAAGCACCAGGCTGATAATATATAAGTAAACACAATGTGTGGTTTTTCCAGATTAATTTAAAGATGATAAAATAATAGAAATGTACCCCCAAACTAATAATAGAATAGGTCAATAAACTGTCTACATGCTGTTTCATGCCATTCTCAAAAAGATGTGCTAGAAATCTAGTGCTAGAATTCCGGCCTACTGCTGGGCTCTTCCATTCTGTGAGCTCATTGCTCTTTGAATCCTGCGGTAAGTTCTCATCCACACCAATATCCATTGCCATCTCCTTTGAGTTGTTCTCCTCCAGTCACCAAAGCCAGATTGCCAACGTATTTCTAGCTTCAGAGGACTTGGAGCCTTAGACGGACATTCACTTTACATTAAGATCTGTACTGCCTGACCTACAACTTGTAGCCCAGCAATTCTCCGCTTCCATACCTAACCAAATTGGAACCAAAATGTCTCTCCACTTGCCTAAACTCTTTCCAAATCAGTGCTATATTTTCATTATTTTTTAGACTTTCAAAGAGTCTGAGACGACATCTCAACAAAGAATAAGCTCCGTGAATATTGAGCTTCTGCTTTTGCAATGAACCAAAAATGGTGTCAGGAATTGCATATAAAAACTGTAATAGCTAACATTTGTTAATTATTCACCATTTTAATTCCTTTACATCTAATCCTCACACCCTATGAGACAGGTCATAGTAAAATACCTATTTTATAAATGAGTAAACAAATGCGAAGAGAGGATAAATATATTGCCAAATGCACATAATTAGTAAGTACAGAACTGGTATTTGAAGTTTTATAGACCATACTAGTTTGCTAGGGCTACCATAGGAAAGTACCACAGACTGCGTGGCTTAAACAACAGAAATTTATTTCCTTACAATTTTGGAGACTAGAAGTTGGAGATCAAGGTGTCAACAGGGTTGATTTTTTTCTGAGGCCTCTCTCCTGGGCCTATAGGTAGTCAGTCTTTCCTCTGTGTTTATCTATGTCTTAATCTTGTTTTATAAGGACATCAGTCATATTAGATTAGGGCCCAACCCCGATGACCTCATTTATCCTTAATTACCTCTTAAGAGGCCTTATCTCCAAATATAGTCATTTCTGAGGTACTGGGGGTTAAGATTTCAACATGTGAATTTGGGGGGAACATAATTCATCCCATAATACAGTCTTACTCCAGACCACTCCTCTTAACCACTAAAGAAACCAAGAAAGGGAGGGAGGGAGGGAGCGAGGGAGGGAGCGAGGGAGGGAGGAAGGAAGGAAGGAAGGAAAAGGGGGAGACAGAGGGAGGGAGGGAGGAAAGACAATACAGACGAGAGAGAGAGAGAGAGAGAGAGAGAGAGAGAGAGGGAGAGAGAGAGGGAGAGGGAGAGGGAGAGGGAGAGGGAGAGAAAGCGAGGAAGATTTCTTGGATTGATCTGATGGTTCTTGGTTTCCATATGGAATATAGACATCTCTACTACAGTGATATTTGCCAAGCAAACCAGAATAACCTCGAGGGCAGCTGGAGGCAGGGTGCTTTCTAGACAACGCAGGAGACAGATTGACCAATTCTTGGGAAGGCAGCTTGGCAAGGTGATGTGACCATGATTTTTGGAGTTATACAGATATAGGTGCAAATATTAGCTCCATCTCATTCTCTTTGGGAAGTTATACTCCCTTTCTGAGCCTCAGTTTTCTTAAGATGGGTGTAATATTTTATATAGGATAGGATTTTTAAGAGGATTATAGTTAACATGAAGTTCATGGTTGAGCTGGTATCTTCAACAAGTGACAATCTTCAAGTGCTTCCATTTTGCTTTCCCTTTTTGGCTCCTCACTTCCTAGATTCACACAAACCACTTCCCTTTCTTTCATAGACTGTCTTGAGACTATTATATCATAAATAGTGAAATAACAAATAATACATTTCTTTCACCTAATTGCCTCTTTTCTAAGCACATCATTCTTTAGCCATCTCTCCTACACACTTACCATCTCTTTTGATTGGATTTCAGCAGTCGCCCTTGTCTTCCTCCTTTAATTTGGAAAATATATATCATTTAAGCAAAATTTTATAAATAGGAAATCTACTCCATTTGTGTTACATTGTCTTTTAAAAATTTCCTTTTGAACAAATTTTTTGATTGAAATATTTCGTACTTCCAGAATAGTGGAATAAGCAATACAAAAGACACAATTAGAAAAAGAAATATGGGTGGATGGCCATCCCATCACATTTGCTTCTAATCTCTTTATTTTTTGGTAGAAATAAATAAAACTGCATGGATATATCTAAAGATCCATACTCTAACCTAATTTTAGCTCTCAAAGTTTATCCTAATTAATTCATTTATTCATCAAGTATTACTTATGTCAGTCATTATTTTGGGTATTGAACATAGAATTGTGAATGTTATATAAGGGGTCTGCTAAGAATGGAAAATGCTTTAGTGATGGAGACCATGAACATGTATGCAAATAAATATATAAATGGGATAAGTGCTATTTAAAAAACAAAGCAAGGGGGCCGGCCAGTGGCTCAGAGGTTAGGTGCGCGTGCTCCCCTTGGTGGCCCAGGGTTCGCAGGTTCCGACCCCGAGGGCGCACCGACGCCCCACTTTCCAAGCCATACTGTGGTGGCATCCCATATAAAGTGGAGGAAGATGGGCATGGATGTTAGCCTAGGGCCAGTCTTCCTAGGCAAAAAGGGGAAGATTGGCAGTGGATGTTTGCTCAGGGCTGATCTTCCTCACAACAACAACAAAAAAAAGCAAGATATTACTGGTAGGAATGTAAAATGGTGCAGCTGCTTTGGAAACAGTCTGGCAGTTCCTCAAACGATTAAACAGAGTTACCACATGATCCAGTAATACCAGTCCTAGGTACAGGCATTTCTCGGAGATACTGCAGGTTGGGTTCCAGACTACTGCAATAAAGCGAATATTGCAATAAAGCCAGTCACATGAATTTTTTGGTTTCTCCGTGCATAAAAAAGTTATGTTTACACTATACTGTAGTCTATTAAGTGTGCAATAGCATTATGTCTAATAAAAAGTGTAGATACCCTAATTAAAAAAGACTTTATTGCTAAAAAATACTAACCATCATCAGAGCCTTCAGAGAGTTGTAATCTTTCTGCTGGTGGAGGGTCTTGCCTCAATGTTGATGGCTGCTGACTGATGAGGGTGGTGGTTGCTGAAGGCTGGGGGGGGCTGTGGCAATTTCTTAAATCAGACAGTAATGAGGTTTGTTGAATTGATTGACTCTTCCTTTCACGAATGATTTCTCTGCAGCATGCGATGCTGTTTGATAGCATTTTATCCACAGTAGAACTGCTTTCAAAATTGGAGTCAATCCTCTCAAACCCTGCTGTTGCTTTATCACCTAAGTTTATGTACTATTCTAAATCTTGTGTTGCCATTTCAACAATCTTCACAGCCTCTTCACCAGGAGTAGATTTTTATATCAAGAAACCACTTTCTTTGCTTGTCTATAAGAAGCAACTCCTCATTCGTTCAAGTTTTATTGTGAGATTGCAGCAATTCAGTCACATCTTCAGGCTCCACTTCTAATTTTATTTCTCTTCCTATTTGCTCCACAGCTGCAGTTACTTCCTCCACTGAAGTCTTGATCCCCTCCAAGTCATCCGTGAGGGCTGGAATCAGTTTCTTCCAAACTCTTGTTAATGTTGATATTTTGCCCTCTTACTCTGAATCACGAATGTTTTTAGTGGCATCTAGAATGGTGACTCCTTTCTAGACGTCTTTCCATTTACTTTGCCCAGATCTATCAGAGGAATCACTATCTGTGGCAGCTATAACCTTGAAAAATGTATTTCTTAAAGAATAAGACTTGAAATTTGAAATTGCTCCTTGATTCCGAAAGATGAATGTTGTGTTAGCAGACATGAAAACAACTTTAATCTCATTGTACATCTCCATCAGAGCTCTTGGGTGACCAGGTGCATTGTCAATGAACAGTAATATTTTGAAAGGAATCTTTTTTCTGAGCAGTAGGTCTCAACAGTGGGCTTAAAATATTCAGTAAACCGTGCAGTAAACAGATGTGCTGTCGTTCAGACTTTGTTGTTCCATTTATAGAGCACAGGCAGAGTAGATTTAGCATGATTCTTAAGAGCTCTAGGATTTTCAGAATGGTGAATGAGCAGTGGCTTTAACTTAAAGTCACCAGATACATTAGCCCCTAACAAGAGAGTCAGCCTGTCCTTTGAAGCTTTGAACCCAGGCATTGACTTCTCCTCTCCAGCTATGAAAGTCCTAGATGGTATCTTCTTCCTATAGAAGGCTGTTTTGTCTACCTAGAGAATCTGTTGTTTAGTGTAGCCACCTTCATTACTTATCTTAGCTAGATCTTCTGATAACCTGCTGCAGCTTCTGCATCAGCACTTGCTGCTTCACCTTGCACTTTTACATTATGGAGACGGCTTCTTTCCTTAAACCTCATGAACCAACCTCTGCTAGCTTCAAACTTTTCTTCTGCAGCTTCCTCACCTCTCTCAGCCTTCATACAATTGAAGAGAGTTAGAGCTTTCCTCTGGATTAGGCTTTGGCTTAAGGGAATGTTGTAACTGGTTTCGTCTTCTGTTCAGACCTCTAAAACTTTCTCCATATCAGCAATAAGGCTGTATTCTTTCTTATCAGTCGTGTCTTCCCTGGAGTAACACTTTTAATTTCCTTCAAGAACTTTTCCTTTGCAGTTACAGCTTGACTAATTGTTTGGTGCAAGAGGCCTGGCTTTCAGCCTATCTTGGCTTTCAGCATGCCTTCCTCACTACGCTTAATCACTTCTAGCTTTTGATTTAAAGTGAGACATGTGCAACTCTTCCTTTCACTTGAACACTTAGAGGCCATTGTAGGGTTATTAATTGGCCTAATTTCAATATTGTTGGGTCTCAGGGCATAGGGGGGCCTGAGGAGAGGGAGAGAAACGGGGGAACAACTGGTCGGTGGAGAAGTCAGAACACATACAATATTTTTCTATTAAGTTCGCCATCTTATATGGGCACGGTTCATGGTACCCCAAAACAATTACAATAGTAACATTAAAGATCCCTGATCACAGATCACCATAACAAATATAATTATAATGAAAAAGTTTGAAATATTGCAAGAATTACCAAAATGTGGCACAGAGACATGAAGTGAGTAAATGCTGCTAGAAAAATGGTGCCAATAGACTTGCTCAATGCAGGGTTGACACAAACCTTCAATTTGTAAAAAATGCAATATATTGAAAGCACAATAAAGTGGAGTGCAATAAGACAAAGTATACCTGTATATGCCCAAGGGAAATGAATATGTCTACGCAAAAACTTGTGCACAAATGTTCACAGCAGCATTATTCATAATATCCAAAAAAGTAGAAATAGCACAAATGTTCATTAAGTGATGAATGGATAAATAAATTGTGGTATATCTATACAATAGAATATTTTCAGCAATAAAAAGTACTGATATATGTTGCAGCACGGATGAACCTTGAAAATATTATGCTAAATGAAAGAAGCCAGACACGAAAGGCCATGTATTGTATTATTCTATTTAAAAGAAATGTCTAGGGGCTGGCCTAGTGGTGCAACGGTTAAGTGTGTGTGCTCCACTGCGGCAGCCCGGGGTTTGCAGGTTTGGATTCCGGGTGCGCACCAACGCACTGCTTGTCAAGCCATGCTGTGGCGGTGTCCCATATAAAGTGGAGGAAGATGGGCATGGATGTTAGCCCAGGGCCCATATTCCTCAGCAAAAAGGAGGAGGATTGGCATTGGATGTTAGCTCAGGGCTGATTTTCCTCACCAAAAAAATAAAAGAAATGTTTAGAATTAGTCAATATATAGAGACAGAAATTAGATTAATGATTTTCTAGGCAAGTGAGGATGGGGAAATTGGTGTGGGGGTGATGGCTAAAGGGTGGGGAGTTACAGAGTATTGAAAATGTTCTAAAATTGATTATGGTGATGTTTGTACAACTCTGTGGGTATACTAATAGCTACCGAATTATTTTCAAAAATCAAATTTATGAAAATTAAAAATTTGTGCTTATCAAAAGACACTTGTAGGGCCAGCCCTGTGGCCTAGTGGTTAAGTTCGGGATGCTCTGCTTTGGCAGCCCTGGTTCAGTTCCTGGGCACGGACCTACACCACTTATTGGCAGCCATGCTGTGGCAGCAGTCCACAGACAAAATAGAGGAAGATCGGCACAGATCTTAACTCAGCAATCTGAATCTTCCTCAAGCAAAAAGAGGAAGATTAGCCACATATGTTAGCTCAGGGTAAATCTTCCTCAACAACAAAAAAAAAAAAAAAGAAAAAGACACATATAAAAATGAAGAGATAAGTCTTAGACCTAAATAAAATACTTATAATATATGTATTTGGCAAAGAACTTATATCCATAATATTTAAAGAACTCCTACAATTCAATAATGAAAAGACAAAGAACCTTTAAAAAAAAAAACAGGTTATTGGCATAGAGAGTGACAGAGGAACTGGTGGTGGTTACTTTTTAAATATGGTACTCAAAGATCTTTTGGAGGAGAGGATATCTGACAAGGGTCCTGACTAAAACAAGGGAGTCTGCTATTCTGGCATCTTGTAGAAGAGTGTTCCCATGACAGGAAATAGCAATTTCAAATTATTAAACCTAGAATGAGTAAAGTTTGTTCAAGAATCAGCAGTTTCAATGGAGCCAAGGGATTAGTAGGCAGTGTCCATAAAGCCGAGCAACTGCGGGAAAGACTGACAGAAAATAAAGTTGAAGGGGAGCTGGGAATGACTAATTGGACGTCTGTTCCCTTAGTGAAATGATCCTACCTCATGATGAGGATGATAATACAGCAAGACATCTCCCAGCTCCTGCCTTATGTCTCTAACCGCCCTCATACGGGTCCACTTAGAAAACATAACCCCAAATGCAATCTGTCCAGACTGAATTCATCTCTAAAATGCACACCAATCAATACTTATATTAATGTACCTAATTGTCTGACTAGCACAACAATTCACTCAGGATATACGTGAATCCTCTGTCCTTCATATCCTCACTCAATTTTACCAATATTTAACTCAAAAAGTCTCTCCCACCTGCTCTTTTCTCTGTAGTTCCACTGATAGCTCCCTGTTCATAATTTCAGTCGGATCCTCTGCAATATTTTAGCTGTTAATTCCATTTATAATTTTGCGCTCTCAACATCTTTCCACACATGCGAGATTTTATTAAAGCACAAATCACATCATACTTTTAAAATATTTTTTCTGGTTCAGAAAATCTACTGAGTTTTCCTTATCTGTATCTTATTTCTTCGGATATTTTCCAAAAAATATTTTATGGGAAAATAGTCTCTTGTCATATAAGTTTGGAAAGGCATTTACTATATTCCCCATAGAAGACACAACTGCACATTACCATAATAAAGATTCTAAAGAAGACCTACAGTTGAGAACCTATATAAATTTTTTAACTAAGATATAAATATATATTAACCTATGATCATTTTCTAAATGTAACAACTAATAACATCTTGCTGAACTAGTATTCTAAGAACACACTTTTACCTAAAAAAATAAAACAGATGCTGGAAATGAGCATTAAAGTGAATAGAAAATGTAAGCTACACAACATAGCTATAAATTATTCTGCAAAGTGTATAAAATGTGTTAGTTCAAATACATAAATTTTGAGAACTGGAATGGAATTTAAGGACAATCTAGCACAAGTCATGCATTTTATGAATCAGGTTCAGAAATATAAATTTATTTCCAAAAGTTACTTAACAGGTTGCTGGGAGAGCTGAGTTTACAATATCTAGTTTATGGCCCCAATACATAAATACTATTTTTATTCAAGTCAAATAATTTAACATATATTTATTGTCCACTACTACGTGCCTGTTATATGCAAAGATATCCTGACATTCATCTTGGCATTTATCATCGCAATTTTATTTAACTCAATTGGTCGAGTGTAAATTCCTTAAGGGTCAATACTCTCTATCAATTTTTTAATCTCCCTTAGTGTCTAACATATTATTATGCACAACTAGTCACTAATACAGCACATTCACATAATATATTCTTGCTTAGATAACTTCTTTTTTTTTTTTTTTAATTTTTTGTTTATTGCAGTAACATTGGTTTATAACATTGTAAAAATTTCAGGTGTACATCATTATACTTCTATTTCTGCACAGATTACATCATGTTCACCACCCAAATACTAATTACAACCCATCACCACACACATGTACTGAATTATCCCTTTCACCCTCCTCCCTCTCCCTTTCCCCTCTGGTAACCACCAATCCAATCTCTGTCCCTATGTGTTTGTTTATTGTTGTTATTATCTACTACTTAATGAAGGAAATCATGCGGTATTTGACCTTCTCCCTCTGACTTATTTCACTTTGCATTATACCCTCAATGTCCAAATTAAAGGTGACTTGGCAAGAGTGAGGGCCCTCTTCCTGGTTCATAGCTAGTGCCTTCTCACTGTATCCTCAAATGGTAGAAAGAACAAAGGGTCCCTGTGGGGTCTCCTTTATAAGGACACTAATCCCATCCCTTATGACCTAACACCTCTGAAAGGCCCTGCTTCCTAATACTATCACCTTTGGGAGTTAGGATTCCACATAAAAATTGGGGGGAACATAAACATTCAGACTGTAGCATAATCCCGCCAACGATGGTGGAGGTCCACATCCTCACTAACACTTTGTATTGTCTGTTTTTACTAATTTAAGTTGTATCTCACAATAGTGCTAATTTGTATTTTTATGATGACTAATTATGTTGAGCATCTTTTAATATGCTTATTGTCTATATGCATATAATCTTTTGAGAAGTGCTTGTTCAGTCTTTAACCTGTTTTCGTTAACCTGTTTTTTTTTTTTTCTTGGTGAAGAAGATCGTCCCTGAGCTAACATCTGTTGCCAATCTTCCTCTTTTTGCTGAGGAAAATTAGCCCTAAGCCAAGAGCTGTGCCCATCTTCCTCTATTTTGTATGTGGGACGCTGCCACAGCATGGCTTGATGAGCAGTGTGTAGGTCCACGCCTGGGATCTGAACCCACAAACCCCGGGCCGCCAAAGTGAAGCGTGAGAACCCAACTGCTATGCTACCAGGCCAGCCCCTTTAACCTATTTTTAATTGGATATTTATTTGTAGTTCTTTATACATTTTCAATATATAATCTTCAGGTATATGAATTTCAAACACTTTCTCACATCCTGCCTTTTCAGTGTATTAATGGTGCTTATCTTGCTGAACAGAAGTTCTTGATTTTAATGAAATCCAATTATCAGTATTTTATTTTATAATTGATGCTATCTGTATCCTCTTCAGAAATCTTTACCACATTCATCATGAACATATTCTCCTATGTTTCTTCTACAAGATTTAATGTTTTATCTTTCACATTTAGATCTTCAAGTTCCCTTGAATCAATTTTTGCGTATGATACCAGATGAGGTAGTACATATTTTTAATGGGGCCAGCATGCAGAAAGGTACAGGGATGTGTGAGAAGCGAGTTAACCAATGCACAGCTTCAGTTTGGGTTTGTTGTCTTGTTTGCCATTTTGCAAGGTAACTTGATGCATTTTGAAATTTAAAAAAAGAAGTTAACTACAATAATATATAATTCGGTCACTTCACTCTAATTGATCTCCACAAATTACAGTTTTATCAGTGTTATAACAAATTGTACTATTTTTTCAGTGGTGTGCCCAAATCAGTCTTCTACTGCTCTGGGAAACTGAATTGTTTAGTGCTTTCGGTCACTTCTATGAGGCAACATTATAGAGAAAAAAGAGCACTGAACTAGCAATCTACTGACTTGAATTCAAGTTCTGGATCAGCCATTAATCAGCTATGCCTTGCTGTAGTGCATACTTATAGTTTTATCTGTCTAATACCCTTCCTTTCTTCCGGTGCAGTAATCCCCTCCTCCTGGGAGCTACACTTGTCCCCAAAACCAAATACTTGAATCAGATTTGCAATGTTATTACATTTTCTTATTCCCGATCCCTGATAAGTCCACTTAGGGTCCACCAAATCCATGATAGTCTCCTACAGCTTTCCACCTCAAATACATTGGTCCAAAAGGTGGGACACTTTTTCCAAATTGAAACTATCAGTGCTGTTCTCAAGCTGTTTGAACCTGGTCCACAAAGGGAGATAGTAACACTATTTTGATGGAAGAATCTTTCAGGTTTAAAACCCAGGAACTATCAGAGCTATGCATCGTACTATGTAGAGAAAGTTGGGCTGCACTGGGTGAGAATAAATCTCATCTAAGGAGGGCAGCAGCAATGGGGGGCTCCTGGTGCTGGTCAGCCCCCTGACTAGTAGTTTCTGAGATCCAGCTGCAAACCTGCCTCTCTAGTCTTAGGTGTTCTACCTTCTCTAGAATGAATGAGCTGATGACCCTTTAACCCAAACTGCCTGAGCTGGCTTCTGATTCTTCCAACCAAGGAAAGTCTAAAACTACTGAAATTTGGCAACATTCTGGACCACTATTTTTAAAGAAAGTAACTTGATGGATTTAGAGCCCCAATTCTCTTCGAGTTCCTCAGCAGGCACCCAACCTCAGCCTGCTCCCTAAGCCATGGGATAGAAAAACATGCTGTATTTTACGCTCAAAGTATAGCGGGTTGTATATCTCAAAGAATCAAATGGAAATATTAGAAGAGTCACTAAAAACACATTTTCAAAAATAAAATAAAAACTAAAGTTTAGCTGATAGATTCTTCAAAATAATATATATACATGTGTATATATGCATACAAATACATACATATATTTGTGGATTCAAATAGTTTATAATATGATTTTTAGAAGGTATATAACACTGCTACTGACTAAAAATCAACTATGTGCTAACGTTTCCGAAGTGTTATGAGAAAGTAGGTTATACATCGCACTAGTGATTTTTAATGAAGCGTAAAGCAAAATGGCATGTATGCCTTTATTATTTATTATAAGGCTACCCACACCTCAATGGTGTCTATTGCAGCTGGGATTCACTACAGACATAAACAGAGAATTCTGTAAGTCGTTTTTGATGGAATATCTGTTCCTGTGTTTGTGAATGTTTACTGATTAGATTTCTCTTTCCTTCCGGACTCTGATAGCATTAGTGACTGAACACGTGCATACATTCCCTTCTTTTTCTCTTCCCATTCTGTGTGAACATTACACATTTCTTTTCACCTTTGAATCCAAAGGAGAAATAGTCTCTTTTAAAAAAAACTTAGATATGCTTTTCCATTATTTTTTGCTATAGATCTTTAAATCATTTTGAAACAGGAAGTCTCACTCTCCTGCTGAAATCTGTTTCCCCTAGAGTGTAAATGTGTTGGCTTATCACTTAAAGCCACTTTTCTGTGAAACTCTTTGGAATCAGATAACTCCCTAAGTTGAGGCTGGAAGAACTGGGGTAAAGGACTGGCTGGAATGTTTGACATTTCTTTATTCAGCAGTTTTGTTTGCTATCTCATGGAAAACCTGGTCAGGAAAGTGGTTATAAAAACAGAAATATATTTTAAAGGAAACAAAGAGGAAAATTTGGAAAATGTGTTTCTTTTATAAAACAAAGACCAGAGAAAAAAGAAAGAGAAATCAGGAATTGAAAGTTGCATTAATTAAATTATAGAAAAAGGCAAGAAAAATTAACATATAATTAGTTCTGAGAAAGAAGAATAGCTATAGACAGACGTGGCAAATAGAATTGCATATGAAAATAGATCGTACTACATACTTAGCCATATTGATCAGCATTTACCCACGTCTCTCAATTATTGCTATTTTAATTTGTATTTTCAAAGTTGAAATATGACCTGTGTACTTGAATATTATTAGATATATGCACTGAAAGTATGTGCGTCTACAATATTGAATGCTACATACACACGTTTTTAAATATGATTCATGGAATTTGCGAACAGGGATGTATAAGAATACACATTAAATGTCATAGAAATTTACATTTGGAGGTATGCATAAGATTCTTACTAGCCTATAGATAAATATACATTAACACTTTATTAGACATATCTGTGTTCTGTATTTCAGAGATGATTTATATGATGAAGAAAGAACAGATTTTTTGGGCTTCTATATGTCTGCTGCTTAGTTGTGCCTCTGCCCCTCTTAATGCTGTTCCTGAGGAAGGTGAAGAACATGCAAACATTACAGGTAAAATGTCAGAAGCATTTATCTATCTTTTTAAGCTAATCAAAGCTCTCAATTTTAACCCTAAAACTTAATTTTATTTTCTCCATTGTGTAGGAAAATTAGTTTTACCAAAGTGACATTTTTCTTGGGAAACATCTTATATGTAATGTATCAAAAAAAAAAAAAAAATAACTGGGGCCAGCCAGTGGCATAGTGGTTAAGTTTGCACGCTATGCTTCGGCGGCCCGGAGTTTGCAGGTTTGGATCCCGGGCACGGACCCACACACCACTCATCAAGCCATACGGTAGCAGCATCCCAAGTACAAAGTAGAGGAAGACTGCACAGATGTTAGCTCAGGGCCAATCTTCCTCACAAAAAAAAAAAAAAATTTAGTCCAAAAAAAGTCGCTTTAGCTAGGAAGACTTCTCTTTTTTTCAGGCTATAATATCAAACACTGAAGTATCTCTGGAAAATTACAGGGCATTTTGCTGTGAACTTGGATGCCACCCTTTGACTGGGAGAAGTGCGAGAAGGAAAAGGAAACTACAGGCATCTGTGGATGCAGCCATTCTCTCCTTCTTGCCCTTATTCCCAAAATAAGAATGTGCAAGATGAGTGCAATGTGAGAATCTAGTCAAGCAGGACAACAAGAGATCTGGGTGATAGAACTCAGTTCTAATCCCATATAGCTCTGTGTCTAAAAATAAAATATAACAATCAAACAATAGGACAAGGAGAAGACTGTACAGTGATTGTTATCATGGATTTATTTCTTTCTTACAAGCAATATTTTGTAGCAAATCAGTAAATCACTGATAAAATTCTCAAGTCATTGGTAATAGTGAGAGAATATGAACAAAGTGATAGCTTCTGTTTGTATTTATGATGTACAAAAGACGTCCATAAATACATTCTTTTTTTTTTTTTTTAATTTATTTATTTTTCCCCCAAAGCCCCAGTAGATAGTTGTATGTCACAGCTGCACATCCTTCTAGTTGCTGTACGTGGGACACGGCCTCATCATGGCCAGAGAAGCAGTGAGTCAGTGCACGCCCGGGATCCGAACCCGGGCCGCCAGCAGCGGAGCACGTGCACTTAACCGCTAAGCCACGGGGCCGGCCCAATAAATACATTCTTATTACACATCTCTAACAGCTCTTTAAGGTGATTTTGTTCAGCGTACTTCCCTTTGATAAAGACTAAATAAGTAAATTTTATGTGCCTGAAATTGTGGTAGGTGCTAGGGAAGCAGTGATGACTGAGACCAGGTTCTCAAGAATCTCACAGTTTCACAGGGGAGACTGAAGTGTGGATAGGTTATTTCAGTGTAATGTAGTAAGTGAAGTGACAGAGGCACGCATAAGGTGCTGCTATTGATACAGAGAGGATGGCGACTTCACCAAGCTTGGTGATCTGAGAGCTCGGCAGGGCGAAGCGGCCAAGAGGTGCCTGTGACATCACTTCATCCCGCACCCAAGAATGAGACACTTGGAGCAGATCTGAAGATCTGCCCCAGCGGGACCCACAGCTTGAAGCCCAGCTGCCCAGGCAGGCCAGCCGAGATCAGCCCCAGCTGACCAGTAGATGAGACGCAAACCCAGATGGGATCAACAGGGCCGCTCACATCTGACCTGTGACTGAAAATAAAGGCTTATGGTTACATGCCACCAAAAAAAAAAAAAAAATACATGTTGCGATAAAAATTTCCTAAAGATGGAACACTATTTAATAAAGCAAAAACCATAACGTGCCTTATGAAGATAGGAATTTGGGCATCATGAGGTGAGCTCTAGTCCTTCATTTGGCTCATTTCTCAAAAGGATGGCTCAAGTTCTAATATTCTGGAGGCTGTAATATGTAGAGGAGAAAGTAAGTTCCAACAGGGAAAAAGCAGGCAACCCCATCTCAGGAACTGGGAGGAGAAAGGGTCCAAGTTCCCAATATTCACCTCGTCCGATCTCCCTCCATTAGGCTGGGAAAATGCATGCCAGTTAACCAGGAAGTTCCTGAAATTGTGACTGCTTCCGCAGTCAGCCGAGAAATCAGAATTAACCCATCAATATTTCAGCCAGAATTTAAAATCTCCAGATAAATCCAAACCAAACCCAGCTGGATAAGAAAATATTTTGATCTTAAAGCTAGACTTGAAGACCACTTAGCTAACCAGCTGCACAGTCTTATTCTATTTTTGTTTTGTTTTTAATGAATCTGGCAGTAGCACCCTCCTGTATCTGCATCAATTCAATTTTGGAGATACCACTTATGACATTATGCCAAGGTCAGGCCACCATTTTATAGAAGTATACCATTTCATTGAAATAGTGTACTATCATTTTATAGAAAAACATACAATTAATTTAGAAATAGTCATTTTCCCATACCAAGAAGAACTTTGGCCGGACGAGTAGGAATTCTGATATTTTAAGAGCAGTATATCAACTCTGGCTGGCTGCACATCAGAATCACTAGGAGCTTTAGGAAACAGTGATGCTCATCCCGCCTGCACCCAGCAACTCTGATGTAATTGGTGCGTGGTTCTGGCCTCGGTGCCTTTCAAAGGCTTCCCAGGTGATTCCAGTGGACACCTCGGGCTGAGAACCCCTGATTTATAGTAGCAGGCACTGAAAAACTGTCACGGACGGTAGGACACTAAGGAGACATAATGATGTGGTCTCCTGGATTGGATGCGGGAATAGAAAAAGGACATTAGTGAAATCCAAATAAAGTCTACGATTTAATTAATAGTGTGTGCCAATGTTAACTTCCTAGTTTTATAAGTGTACCCTAGTTATGTAAGATGTGAACTTGAGGGCAGCTGGGTGAAGGGTGTAGGGAACCGTTCTATCTGTACAACCCTTCTGTAAATCTAAAACTATTGCAAAATAAACAAGCACTACATATCTTGGGGAAAAAAACATACAAGATTTTATGGCTTCTCCCACAAGTCAATAGTAAACTTTTTTTTAATCAGGCCAACCACCAGGGAGGATGAAATAGAATAACCTTCTCAATAAAACAAAAAGGATAATAAAAAACAGTGGTGATGAACTTTTTTTAAATTCCTTTGGACTGAGAGAGAGAAGATAGCAGGAAGCATTTAGAGAAAGGCAAGCATAAGATTTAGAATCAGACAGACCTAAGTTTGCCTGTGTGATTTGCCACACAGTAGCTTTGCAAAATTGGATGAGTTATGTACACTCTCTGACTCGTCGTGTCCTAATCTATAAATAAGTGATGTAAATAACCGCACTCATATGGTTCTTACACAAACTGCATAAGAGCATGTGGCACATTTTCTGGCACAGAGAAGGCAAAGAGTACATGTCTTTGTTCTTCCCTTTCAGAGAAATCAAATCATTTGGTCAGTCAAATAGCATATAGACTCTTAAACAGTAAGCAGCCTCAAAGCTCCAGTTTCCCAAACACGTTCCAGAAGAAGGAGGATTCTCGCAGTCAAGGAAGGGTATGACATACCCCAAATATTATCAGAAGCCTTCCATCCAACATCCCAGACAGGGGGATGGGAGAGTGAGACTGCAATCCTCAGACGGTGAGACATAAAATACAAGAAATCAATTACAAAAATAATTAAATACAAACCATAATCCTGTCTATCTCTCTGCATCAGATGAAATTGCTGTTACAATGCCCCATATGTGTTTTCCAATTTCATGGTTTTGGACAATTCCTTGTCACTGTCAACACTTTCTTCAAGTCTTGGTTTTAAATCTCAGGAAAGTTCTCCCTGGGGCCAGCCCAGTGGTGTAGTGATTAAATTCGCGCTCTGCTTCGGGGGCCAGGGTTCGCGGGTTCTGATCCCGGGTGCAGACCGATGCACTGCTTGTCAAGCTGTGCTGTGGCGGCGTCCCATATAAAGTAGAGGAAGATGGGGACGGATGTTAGCCCAGGGCCAGTCTTCCTCAGCAAAAAGAGGAGGATTGGCATCGGATGCTAGCTCAGGGCTAACCTTCCTCACAAAAAAATAGAAAAGAAAAGGAAAGTTCTCCCTGACCCCCTCAGACAAGCTTAAGTGTCTGATTATACGCTCACACAACATCCCGAGCTCCTTGAATGTTTGTGTAAGTCTTTAGTGTCTGAACGCTCCATGAGAGAGGGTGCTGCCGCCACAGATGTACTATCATATCTGCCATGGCAGCACAGTGCCTGACACATGATCAACACCTGACGATTAACTTTCAAAAAGGTTTACCCAAAGTAAGAAATGAAAACAAGACAGACTTCCACCCTCCTGAGTGGAGTGGCATGCATGGCCCTGTGTCCAAGAGGGCACACCTGATCACTCCCCCACCTTAGGGATGCTCCCCCAAATGCCGGTTGCAAGCTCACTGCACAAAGAATTTTCTAATCCAGGATTCACATAAGAAATGCATTAAAATTCTAATAGTAAAGACAAATAATTAGCTAACAACAAAATACAGTCAATAAAAGTTAATTCTTAGTGTTTTCCTTAGGAAATTGGTGTAAAATCATCACCTACTTTCATCATTGAAAACTTTTTTAGTTTTTATAAACTGAATTTTAGAAAAAAATTTATTGAGTGGAAATTATATAATTAAGTCTATGTGCTTCACCTAAATGCCAATTTAGGAATCTCAGTCACAGAGATCTGTGACAGTATCACTCAATTACTAAGAAGGTGTGAGGTACCTGGTGTAAAGCTACGTGGGCGTCAATACTAAAGCCCTCACTTATGGTGTGAACTGAGCAATTAATTTCTGCTGTGCTTTTGTTACAATTCGTAAAATGGAGATAATAATGCCTAACTCAGAGGGTTGTTGTGATCATTAAATAATATAATTACGAAATATATGGAGGACAGTAATTACTCAGTAAACGACATTAGCTGTGATTACTACCAGGAGGAATGCTACAATTACCGGGTACTGTCTTGCGTTTTCGTGGTGCCCTGCCGCCACCTGGTGGCACAATTACGAAATAGCAGGTCGAACTTGGGGTTGCGTATTCTTAACACAGAAAATGTGAAATAAAAGATTTGGCGTGATGATAAGGAATATCTAATATATTAAGAGTCAAAAGCAGAGGAATCATCGATGATAAAGAACTGATATAAATTACTGATTTATAAGAAATAGTTTTCCTGAATATATATGGCAACTGAGGTACTGAGTAAAACTTCCTGTGCTCTACAGTTGGAGATCCATATTACAGGTGCCTGTCTGAAGTATTGTTTCAATTTCTTGGTGCCTGTAAAGTTCTTAAGTAACATTAACTTGGGAATCGGGACCATCATCTGATATGAGAAATGCTATAGGAGTTTCTGAAATAATGGTATAAAACCATAAGATTCAAAATGGCAGAATATTTTTACTCCTAGCTCACTTCTCAAAATTATTTATGTGACTTCTGAGGTCTGATTCTAAAATGAAATATTTATGGAACTCATAGGTCAAATTTTGTCAGTCCTGTAGAAATGTGTCTAGAGTAGACAAATACATAGTGCTAATTCACTGATGCTGTTGTGGGCCTGCTCTCAGTCAAGGGCACCGCTGAGGGTCTTTGATGCAGTTTTCTAGCTTCTCACAACTTTTTAACAACTCAGAGTGTCAGTTATAGAATTCTTAATATTTAAATAAAGGGAATATAAAAAGCATTTACAATTACTCATAAATGTACTACCCATAAAATGCTTTCAATTATTTTTTAATTCAAATTGACAATTATAACGTCAATGATGAAAGGAAAAACATTTTTCATAAGTCATTTTTTGTTTATGTACAGATATTTATCTATGAAAAATATTTTCATCAACACTCTAAAATGCTATTGTATATATTATGAATATCTATAGAAAAAAGTACTTGTGTATATAATTTAAGAAAAATAAAGAATTTCAGAAAAGTCTAAAAGTATTTAAGGAAAATTATAATTCTGAAGTATCCATATTTTTAAGTAATACAAAAGTTCTTTTACTTTGTTTTTGCTGAGGAAGATTCACTGTGAGCTAACATATGTTGCCAATCTCCCTCTTTTTTTGCTTGAGGAGGATTAGCCCTGAGCTAACAACTATGCCAACCTTCCTCGATTTTGTATGTGGGTTGCCACCACAGCGTGGTTAACAAATGATGTAGGCCCGCACCCAGGATCCGAACCTGCAAACCCGGGCTGCTGAAGTGGAGCATGCCAAACTTAACCACTACACCACCAGGCCAGCCCCAGTAATAGAAACTTTTGACTTGAGATACTTTTTAAAGCTAATTGTATTGCAGATAAGTTCATCAGCATAAAATGTTATGTAAATAATTAGAAAGAAAAGGAATGAGATTTAAATTTATATATGGTAATCAACAGTTATTAACTCACTTTGATAAAGTTATTTACATATATATTACAGAGATTGATTGGCTTTAGGGACACTATATAATTGGTGTAAAAATTATAAAAAATATCATATTGGTAAACACCCAAATTATATTTTGTCCATTGAACATAACCCAGAGAAAGTTGAAAACACTAGAATGCACAGGTGCAAAAAATTCAATGTTAGAGATTTGACCAGTATTATAACTTGCTAATTAGCCAGTTCATGAAAACTGTGTGTGGTTCTGAAAGTAACTGTGTCTTTTGAAGATAATGTGTATGTATCATGACAAATCTATGTTATACATTATTCTACCTCATCAAGTTTTGGGTCTGAAAATTTACTGTACTATCATTTCTGTCAGCCCAATTTATTTCACTTGAAGAAAATGGTCTATTCTATTATCAAAGAAATCAAAATGGTAATATGGTATTTTACAAATTAACCTCGGATTTTTTAAATTATAAGTTGCATTAGTGGTTAAGATATAATTCACATATGCATAAATAATTAGTGTCAAATAAATCAAGCAGTGTAATAATATCCACTCATGTATAGAAGGCTTGATTTTTAACCCTTCCAAGACTGCAAGGCCTACTTATCCTTTCATAACTCAGAAAATAAAAAATAACATTCCAATTACTTTTTTATAAAAAGTTTTAACATTATTTGAAATATGACAATTCTTGACATTAATTCAGTGTGGACCATTCGGATAAAATATTAAGGGTAGAAGAGAATAAAATTATCTAATCCAATTTTTATGATATGCATATTTTCTCTTTCAAAAATTCAGTTTTGAAATTATAGGAAAATTAAAATTGATTTCTTTCTAGATGATCATACACTAACAAACCTGTCTTTCAGCTCATGTTTTTAAAATATTTTACGTAAAAGTATTAAAGTGACATCAATTCATGTTTCTTTTTTCAAAGTAAATTATTTTATAGTGCATTAAAACACTTTGTTTGAAGATACTTCAACTTAATTTACTAGAATTCTGCTGCCCTCTAAAGGGTAAATTGGGGCCGGCCCCGTGGCTTAGTGTTAAGTGCGCGCGCTCCGCTGCTGGCGGCCTGGGTTCGGATCACGGGCGCGCACCGACACACTGCTTCTCCGGCCATGCTGAGGCCGCCTCCCGCATGCAGCAACCAGAAGGATGTGCAGCTATGACATACAACTATCTACTGGGGCTTTGTGGGGAAAAAATAAAAATAAATAAAATCTTTAAAGAGTAAATTGGTTTAGGTCTTCTTAAGGTTTCAGTATCCTCCATAAGGAATCATAGTGAATAGTGAAAGACATAGAAAAGACATAGACTCAATACACAGACAATACTCAAGGAATATTATATGGTATTCTTTGGGCATTACTATTTTGGTTGTACCATCCAGAATTTTCAGTGTCTGTCTTACCGATAGATTCTGTAGACACTCACAACTTATTTAAAATGAGGCCTCTATTAATAATATTAGACCTGATAAAAATCAAATTTAAAAATTTTAGTTGATTTTTCCCTTCCCAAGATAGGAAATTCTTCTATGATGAAAATAAGTGACTGAATATCTAGGGAAAAATTATAACTCAGGGTCAAAAGAATTGCCTCATTCTATTTTAAAATATAGAAAGCATTGTTTAAGTTTTCTCACCATTGTTAAAAACCAATCATGGTAAGTAAAAGCATATATATGCAATGTCAAACACCTAAATTTTCATAATTAGGGAATGGTTTAACATAGTATGATACACAGATACATATGTGAATACAAATATACTGTTGCTTTTTTTGGTTTGTTTTCATGAGGATTGGGATCGTGTATCAGCCCTGATAATGTTGCTTGTAAATAGTTGTTTCATGTGTAAAAATGACACAGCTGTGGATTAGGGAGAGGAACTCAAAAAATTATCCATTAACATCTGCCCTTAAAAACTGCTGAATTAAAAAAGAGGTCTCTACTTACTGGTAATGTAACACATCAGTTACCTTACAACTTCCACTCGATTCCATATGCGTCAACTAGTACAGGTTTAAGCAATATGTATAACAAAAGTCTAGAAAAATTATTCTACATTTTCCTTTAATAGTTTATTAATAATAGTTAATCGTAATTAATCGTTAATCATAATTAATATTTGATTAATAAAATTTGATAAGACTTGTCTCATTTGATGAGTTTATAAACTTTATCTACCTTTTTGATAACTTTGAATAACTTTTCAGAGTTTCTTATATCAGCCTGTTTTATTATTGTACTTTTCCTTAAAATTAAGATGTATTAAAAGGGAGATAAAGAATATTACGGGGTTGATGATGGATTGTATGTTACATCTTTTATTTTTTACCTTGTAGATGCTGAGTTACCACCACTGAAACTTGTACATTCATTTTGTGCCTTGAAGGCGGACGAAGGCCCCTGCAGAGCATTGATCAAGAGGTTTTTTTTCAACGTTCACACTCAGCAGTGTGAAGAATTTGTATACGGGGGCTGTGAAGGAAATCGGAATCGATTTGAAAGCCTGGAAGAGTGCAAAGAAACATGTACAAGAGGTAGGTTTCTGGAGCCACTTATCACCCAGGTGCCTTTAGAGTTATTAGAGTTAATCATAGATTTGATACTTTAGAAGAAAAATGTTAAAACTATTTAAACATTCCAAGGAATTTTTTTTTTTTTTACTTTTTCAGCTTTCATGTTCAACTATTGCTTTTCATTTTTGTCCTATCAATCGTTTAAGATATATTAAGCCTATTGTCCTATACTCTTCTCCATAATAAAGAGAGAAGAAAAACACTTAAGTTCGCAGAACGGGTTTTATATCTGCAATGAAATGAGTGTAATTCAGCCTCTCTAGGCAGCTAAGAAATTGTTAGTCACATTGACGTAGACTTTCTTTTATCAACACAATGATCCCATAGGTGTCCCCTTTCAAGATAATGAATCTGAGAATCCACTTTGAGGCTCTCAATAGCTGCTAATTAGAAAATTCTAAGCTGCATCAGAGAGTAGAAATATATACATGAAAGTTAAGTCATTCTCTTTGGAACCCTGGAAGACTGTAGAAAAGAAAATATCATACCTGCCGACCCACAAAGACTTTGCTGAACCCAACTTTTCTTTTCATATTTTTACTAAGTTATAAGGTTTAAAAGCACATCATATTACATTGTTATTAAACTTGATTGGACACTTTTATTCTGCTTTAATCCTATTAAAGCATTTTTTTTTACAAATTTTACAAATTACATGGTTTTACTTCTCATTGAGATAAATTCCAAAGAATTATTGGTCAAAATTTTGAATGTTTTTATCTCAGTTTTATTCTTCTGAATTGTGAGCTACTTGAGAGATAGAAGAATCTGACTTGTCTTTATTGCCCCAGTTCCTAGTTCCTAATTCCCTCATAGCATGTTCTTAGAGCTAGTTGAATTGAATCATAGAGCTATAGAGATGGTACCCTTAGTTGTTAACAAACACTGTGTCTTGTTTTTTGCAAAGCAGGCAGCTCTGCATTCTCACTCTGACAATGCTTTCCAAAACAGCTTTTACAAAACAGCCTTGGTATCATGATGCTCTTGGCTTTGGGAAAATCTCAACGTGGTGAAAAGAGAGCACTTCTCTCCTCTGTGACTCTATGAGATGCTTTGTTGTATGCTCCAGAACTGACAGAAAAGAATTGATGTGAATATATTTCTTTGACCTCAGAGCACGTATTTCCTTCTTTCTACTCCATAGATGTGCTAGAAGTGTTACTGACACAGATTAGGCATGTCAGCGGTCCTCTGCGGTGCCTTCAGTTTTTGTGATTGCCTGGTCATCTTCCATTCATCACAGATTTCTATACCCGGTTCTCTTCCGTGCTGAGCCAAGTATTCTTTTGCATTGACTTGAATATCACTCAGATTCAGCACCTTGGCTAGAGGCCCAGATGCCTCATTCTTTGTAATCCTCACTTTGTCGTTTAGCAGCTACTTATTTTCATCAACTAGCCTCTTCCTTGAAATACATACCTGTTTCTTTTTTATAATTCACAAACCTTTTATTTCACCATTGTGCAAAAGTTACCCTTTTCTTTAGAAATTAATCAAATATAATCATCTTTTCTTCAGTGACTGCCCTATAATGTCTTCTAAAGCATCATTACTGCCTAGCATATAAATATAAAACTCTTGCCCCCATCTCCCCATTATCTCTTCAAAAGCCACTTGATACTATTGTTTTAATATCTGAGTGTTTTATATAGTAAGCTACTGTTAAAGTTAAAGCTGGCACATAGAAAAAGTATTGCTGGGAGAAATATCACCTAAGGAGAAAATTCCATCTTCAGCTATCATGGAGTAACTAGAACTGAACTTCCTCTCCTAATATAAATTACTAAAAAACTGGACAAAATATATGAAGTAACTGTTTGCAGACATTGATCAAAAGGCAGTGCAGGATAGTGATCTCTGAGAGAAGGAAAACACGTGAGGTGAGACATCCAATCTCCCCAGCTTTCCACATGAAGGCACTTCTGGACCACAGTTATGGAAGGGGAGCCAAGCATAGCCATGGTGGTCTTCCTGGTAAGGACATCGAGATTGGAGATTGGGAGAGTGAGGTGGCTGGATTTGGGAGGACAATATGTGAGAAAGAATGTACATATGTAGAGAAAAAGCTCAAAAATCTGGATAAGGGTCCCTTTGAGTTTGTCACTGAATAATAAAACTGCATGCATTTGGTGAAATTTTGTGAGTTTGAGAAAATAGTTATAAGGATTTGTAAGCGGAACAATTCCCACAGCTCCCACACAACGAGAGAAATTTAGCATTTAATTTAGTACTAGGACTAAATTAGACCTAGCATAAAGCCTTCTTTAGACTTGCCGTAATGAAGCTTAAAGCAAACCTTAAAACATCCAGCTGACCCACAAGTGACTTAACTACCTGCCAAAAGGCGCTTCAACATTCTTTAAAGGAAAATAATAAAATCCAGCAGCCAACAGCATGATATTAAAAAATATCCTGGGCCGGCCCTGTGGCTTGGTGGTTAAGTGCGTGCGCTGCGATGCTGGCGGCCTGGGTTCGGATCCCGGGTGCGCATTGAGACACCACTTCTCTGTCCATCCTGAGGCCGAGTCCCACATACAGCAACTAGAAGGGTGTGCAGCTATGACATACAACTATCTACTGGGGCTTTGGGGGCAAAAAAAAAAAAAAAAAAAAAAAAAAAATATCCATAATCCCCCCCAAAATACTAAACATTCAAAGAAGAAGCAAATTGGGATCCATGATTAGAAGAAAAATTACTCAATTGAAACAGAGAAATGACAGGTAATGGAATTAGCAGACAAAGACTTTAAAATAGTTATTATAAATATGCTAAAGGATTTAAAGAAAGCATGAACATAATAAGGAGAAACATGTAAGATATAAAAGACAACTAAATGGAAATTCTAAACCTGAAAAACACAATATATAAAATAAGAAACTCACCAGATGAACTTAAGAGCAGATTAGACATTATAGAAGAAAAGGTCAGTAAACTTAAAGACAGAGCAATGGAAACTGTTTGAAAATGAAGCACAGTGGGGAAAAAAAAGACTAAAGAAGCAAACAAAAAAGAATATAGCCCAATAACCCATAACACAATATCAAGGAGTTATCATAATGTGTAATTGAAGTCCTGGGGGTAGAGGCAGAAGAAATATGTGAATAATGGCAAAGAATAATCCACATTTGATGAAAACTGTAACTTGTAGAACCAAGAGCCTTGACAAATTCTAAAAAGAATAAACAAAGAAAAAGACGACAACACAAATAAATATAATAATCAAATTGCTGAAAATAAGGGATAAAAAGTAAATCTTAAAAAGAGCTAGAATAATGATATATTAGGTATAAGGGAATAAAGATCAAAAAAATCACAAATTTCTCATCAAGAGACAATTCACAAGAGAGGAAAATAAAACAACTTATTTAAAGAGCTGAAGGAAGAAAAAATAACTGCCAATTAGTAATCTAGATCTATTAAAATACTCTTAAAATGGAGATAAAATAAACACTTTTTCAGATCAACAATATCTGAGAAAATCTGTTGCTAACAGACCTGCATTGTGAGTAATATTTAAGAATTTAAGTTCTACAGCACGCAAGAAAGGAGGGAGAAAATATGAGATTACTGCTGTAAGGTTCCAACACTATCGGCGAACATGGTGTAAATTACTGGAAGCCAAATTGTCATGAATTAGAGATATGTATTAAAAACCCTAGAATAACCACTAAAAAATAAAACAAGGAGATATAGCAAATAGGCCAGTAGTGAAGATACAATTGTCATTAAAATACTCAATTAATCCTAAAGACAGGGAAAGAGGGAAACAGGCACAAAAAACAGATGAAAAGTAGAAAACAAATAGCTAGGGATTTATACTCAACCATAATGACAATTACATTAACATTTAATGGTGTAATAACTCCAATTAAAAGGCAGATATTAGACTTAATACACAAGGCACATCAAGAACTACATGTAATATTTAGGTTAAAAGTGAAAGAATAGAAAAAGATAGCATGCAAGCACTAATCATAAGAATGATTAGTAAAAGTAGACTATAGAACAAGAAATATCAGCAGGAGAAAGGGAAGATATAAGGATGAGGGCCAATTAATCAAAAAGACATAACAATCCGCAGTGCCTACGTATATGCCTCAATTACAGAACTTCAAATTTTTCAAAGAAAAAAATTGACAGAAGTGGAAGAGAAAATAGTTCCTCAGTTCAGTTTAGATATCTCAACATACATTTGTCATTAATTAATAGAACAATTAAACAGAAAATCAGTATGGATATAGAAGACTTGAACAACACTATCTACCAACTTCACATAATTGACATTTATAGAACACTCTCCTCAACAACAGCAGGATACATACCTTTATCCTGAGTGCACATAAAACAGTCACCAAGACAGACCATATGCAGGACCAAATTTTCTTAAGAAAATTTAAAAGTATCGCGATCATACAAAGTATTTCTCTGACAAAAAAGGAGTGAAATTAAAAATCAATGGTAGAAAAATACCTTATAAACCCCAAATATTTGGAATATGGAAAATAGTGTGAGCTGAATGATGACAAAAACACAAGGTGAAAAATCTGTGGGATGCAGCTAAAGTGGTGCTTAGAGAGAAATCGCCAGCTATAAATATTTTACTAGAAAAATGAAAAGTTTAAGATGCATTTTTAAGAGTAATCCTCAAGGAACTGGGACTAGAAGAGTAAATTAAACCCATAATAAGCAAAGGAAGGAAATAAGAAAGATAAGCAGAAATTAATGACATAGAAAATGGACAAACAATAGAGAAAATCAATGAAACTATACAGTGGTTCTTTGAAAATATCAATAAAAGTGATGAAACTCTAGCTAGATGAAAGAGAGAGAGAGAAAAAACAGAAACAGCCAATATCAGGGTGAAAGCATAGATACAGATCCTACAGACATTGAAAAGATGATAAGGGAATATTACAAACAAATTGGTGCCAGTACATTTAACAACTTGGATAAAACAGACAATTCCGTGAAAGACAAACATTATCCAAACTATTACAAGGAAAAATAATAGAAAATCTGAATAGCTCTCTCTATACTAAATAAATTAAATTTGCAAATAAAAAACTTCCAACAAAGAAAACTCCAGGCCTGGATGACTTAATTGGTGAATTCTATCAAACATTTGAGATAGAAATAACTTAAACTCAATAGAAATTCTTTCAGAAAATAGAAAAGGAGGGAGCACTTCCCAATTTATAATATGAAATCAGCATTACCTTCATATCACACCATATAAAGACAATTAATAAAACTACAGACCCAATTTCTCTCACGAATATAGTCACAAAAAATCTTAACAAAATAATAGCAAATCAAATTCAGGACAATATGAACAGATAATACATTATGACCAAGTGTGGTTTATGGAGGCATGCAAGATTGGGTAAATATTCAAAATTTAATCTCTATATTCATCAAAGGAGAAGAAACATATGAACATCTCAAAAAATATGGAAAAAGCAACTAACAAAATTAATTGGCAATTCATAATAAAAATATCCTCAACGTGATAAAGGACATCTATTAAAAATCATCAGTCAACGTCATACATGATAGTGAAAGAATAAATGCTTTCCTCCTAAGATTGGAAATAATATAAAGGATGTTCACTCACCACTTCTTTTAGATCTTGTAATGGAGGTCCCAGCTGGTGCATTAAGGTAAAAAATAAAGGGGGAGTTCACATAGTTGGAAAGTAAACATAACTGTTTTTATTCAGAGACAACCCAATCACATAAAAAATAAAGATATAAAACATATTAATAGATTGAAAGATATTGTTGTTAAGATGTAAATTCTCCCCAAATAGATCAGGAAATTCTACCCTCTACCAATCAAATTCCATTCTGCTTTTATATTAATTAATTAGTCAACTCTAAAATTAATATGCAATACAAAAGCCGTAGATGGCTAAACAATGCTGAATAAAAGAGCAGATTTAAAGGACTTGACACTGTCTGATTTCAAGTGTTCAGTTAGAGCTGCCAAAATTGAACAGAAAGATATGGGTGTAAGGATAGATGGAAATCAATGGAACAGAATAAATAGTCTAGAAATAGACCACACAACCATAGTTAATTGATTTCCTATAAAGATAGACATACTATTTTTATAATTAGAAAAACAATTTAGGGCTGGCCAGGTGGCATAGTGGTTAAGTGCATGCACTCTGCTTTGGTGGCCCGGGGTTCACATGTTTGGATCCTGGGCGCGCACCGACACACTGCTTGTCAAGCCATGCTGTGGCGGCGTCCCATATAAAGTAGAGGAAGATGAGCACAGATGTTAGCTCAGGGCCAATCTTCCTCAGCAAAAAGAAAAAAAAAAGAGGAAGATTGGCATTGGATGTTAGCTCAGGGTTGATCTTCCTCACCAAAAAAAAAAAAAAAAAGAAAGAAAGAAAAACAATTTAATAAAGAAAAAAATAATAAACTTGATAAAAACTTTGTTTTGTTTCAGTCCTGACTGTCACTTGTTACTCTCTGAAGCTCAATTCCTTCGTGTGCACGTTGAAGGTGTGATGACCGCATAGACCAAAATCATTCATGTTATTTAAACTAATGCTTATACTACTTGCTCAAGGGAAAGATCCTTTCAAGTAAATAATGTGGACTGTAGGTTTGAAAGGACTCGGAAACATTAGAATATCACGACATCAACGTGTTGTTATTTTATCCTGTCACAACTGCTAATGTCTCTATCCACTAAATTATATATATTTTTTTCATTATGCTAGAAGTAGTTTACATTTTTATTCATTTGTAAAAAATACTGCTTAGTTGCCATGATAAGATGTGAATATTATGGAAGTCTCTCAAAAACGGTTCTCTCTATGCTAAGAATCTAATTATTTTACAGTTAACCAAGGGCCATGTGATTCTTTCAAGAAATTTTTGTTGGTTTTTGTTTAATATATGTGCTACTTATTTAAGCAGCATTTGTTGACAGAATTATATAAATTGTCTCATTATAGAAATTCATATCATTTTCTAAGTGATAAAGGGAAGATGGTATGAGTATAGGGAACAAAAAATCAAAATATGATTTATATCTTACATATTAAGGCTCGGAAGCTGAAGTTTTGTTTTCTTTGGGAAGACCAATGAGAACTATAGCTTGTAAACTACCATGCCTAAGAATAAAGGCAAGCCAAATATTTCAGAGAAAAGAAACTGTGAATGTGTTTAGTTTGATAAGTATGCTGAGCTGTCGTTTTGCATATAAAGTTGTTCTGTTAATTGTTTCCAACTATGTATAATTTTCTTTGGAGTACTTACCTCTATAATAATAGAGGCATGTTAAAAAAAGTTAACAAATTTTAAAGATATAGTTTTTAAAATGACCTCTAGACACATGGCTTTCAAAATATTTGTCTTTTGGTTTAGTTGCTTTTTTTTTGTAGCCTAAACAACAACATTGTCTTTGATTATTATTTTTTGAAAAATAGGTATAATGTAGTGTGGGAAATTAAAGAATTAGATGAAAGAGATCAAATTTCCACTTAGCTTTCTAGACAAGCAGATTCTACAGCAAGGTTAAACGTGTTGCATTTAATTTCATGGAGCACCAATTCCTGAAACATCTTTAAAGGCTCTAGAAAGTATGCTGTTTAGATTAATTACTATTTTATTGGTTGGGCTAACTGTGACTTGTGGCTTTTCGTAGGAATTTTCTCCACAGGGTATTAAAGATCATGTAAATACTTTTTCCATTCTCTTTATTTTTAACTTTGTCATTTCATGTTTTATTTGTTTGGAAGTATGAATACCTATTTGGTAACAAGAGTCTTCTTCCTATAGATTTTCTATGCTGACTTCAACAAATAAATATTAAAAGTTAGCGTTCAGATTTTACCCTCCTCTTCTCCAACAGAAGAGAAAAAGATGAAGAATGGAGGAAAAAAACCATTACAATTAATAAAAAGTATCAGATAATTATGACAATTTGTTGGATATTACATTTTAATATTCATAGTAAGATGTTTAAAATATGAATTCATATAAGTTGGAGTTCGAGGAATTACTACAATGGGAATTAGTAAAACATACTCTCATTTCTCCTTAAGACATCATTAATAAACATTATGTTCTATGTAAGTCTAGGAAAATATGAGAATTTGGATAATTCTCTCTCTTCTCTCTATTCTTCTCTCTCTATTTTTTTAGACTGTAATTGGCATAAAAATCCATTAAATTGGGTGTCCACGGTTGTTATTTTCGGAATCCTCAAAGATAATCATTAGTAATATAAATACGGTTAAAATTTCAAAGTGCTAAAACACATTATTTGAGTTAGTTCATGTTTATACCAGCCAAATTAATCTGACTTGGAATGAAACCAGAAACAAACCAAATAGTTATCGCTATTAATATTGCATAACATTGAAATCAAGCATTTCTATGTTCCCATCATATGGCTGTTGTCAGTAGGCAAAACAGAATAAAAATTATTATTTAGTACTCTAGTCTTATGTACTGTTTATATGTTATACTCTTTCCTTGCCCTCATAAATTAAAACTGTAACATTAGTTTTACATTAAAATATTTTAATGTAAGCTTATTACGATGATCCACTATCTAATTAAAAAACATCAATTGAGGGTTTGTTATTTACAATGCAAAAAAACTATGTTTTATTTAATATTTAAAATACAATTAGAATTATGTATAACTCTTTAATGTATATCATATATATTTCTTTTTTAAAACACTATTGAATAAAACATAGTAAAACTCAAAAAGGAGATAGGCCCCCTTACTTTCTCTTTCATGGACGTTTTACTCTCCAAAATGCTCTCTCCCTCTCTCCTCTCTCTCACCACACAAGTAGTTAACTAATTATAAGCTGCCTTGAACAAAGATTTTCTCTGTAAAACAAATGATTATAAAACAAAACAAATATCACTCAGCTTTCCTAATGTTTACATGAACAAATAAAATTTCATGTATATCAATCTGAAATTCATTATCTATCATTTAAATTAGAACTTAGAATCCATTCTTGAAATATAATGAGTCAAAGACAAGAAGCATTCTAGTCCTTGAGTGGAGTAATTCCATTAATTCTATGAGGTTAAATCAAAAAATATGTCCCAGATAACTTTTGCTTCATTTCTCCTCTGTACTTGGAAATAATAATGAAATTATAATTGGGTTGAGAATGAGGCAGGGAAGGAATCAGGGAAGGAGATACTTCTGGTTTCTTCCACCCCTACTCCCAATCTTCTATAGAAATTGTTTTATATGCAAAGTAGGCTGTTTGAATTACTTTCATATTTTACATTATTTTAATAAATAACTATCTTAATCTCAGATGTTTTGAACAGCAAACTGAGTTCACCATGAATTCTTATTTTTGTAAATGTGTTAGAAACTTTTAACATGTTTTTTGAGAAGGTATTATGTTAAAATACTTTAATCTTTAGAAAAAATGAAAAGAAATTTATTTATTGACATTCTGTATAAGAATAATTTTAATGGTAATGAATACAGCATCCTAGTTTAAGTTGAAACTCATAATATTGTACTATAAATTGTGGTAATTGATACACATGTATTGTTTTCCTTTCAGTTTATCCAAAGAAGACTAGAAGGACCGAGTTGCGAAAAGGTGAACATTCATTTGTGTGCTAATTAGTAGAATTTATGTAAGGAAATTCAACTCTTAGGTTTCTCTGATACGGGGTTCATCATAAATCCATGTGATCTTTGAAATGGTGTTTTGCTTCAGTGGATATACTGAAAAATTGGAAATAACATACATGATATTTGGTGGGGAAGGCTTCAAACAACATATTTACTCTCAGTCTAACGCAGCATGATATTTAGTATTAGATCAGTCATACTCCAGAGCCACACACCTGCTCTTTTAACATCTCTCAAATAGCGATTTAGATGTTGCTAGTCTTACTTTAGTTCTCAGATCTCTAATCCCTTGATAATCTCAGCATTATGTGGCTCTAGCAAATTTCATCCATCATTCCCCTAAAGGGATATGTGTCTTTAAGTTGTCAACAGTCTATATGCAAAAGTAGTGGAGATATTTAATGATAAATAACTGTCTTTTCCAACATTATTTAGTGTGTGTGCACATTTTTTGTGATTTAAATTATTTTATTTATTGTTTTTAACTTAAAGTAATTACTTTTTGGTGAATACATTATATCAGCACAAGAAAAAAATGTTATCAATAGATCAAGAAAGCCACGCTCCTTTTAATAAAGGTCTAGAAACTGATCGGGCCCAATTACCATTTATGGCATTTATATTTGAATGACAAAATATTGAATAAAGAGATCAAATTATGTAACTCAGGACATGAAAGAGATACAAAGTTCAAAGTGTACTTAAATTTCACTGAATTTGATTTAATTATGTGGGAAAGAGTTGAAAATTTCTGTGACTCACTGATAAGCTTAAGACAATTTATTGTTCAGAATTTGAATCAAAATTTATAAAATAAATGCAGCAGCAAAGTGTGTACATAAGTGAATGTATTTATTTACAAGTTTTAAAATAGCTTCCTATAAATATTGAATTAATCTTAACAAAGATGTTCAACATTGCAATTAAATAAAACTCACATTATCTGTAATATCAAAGAATACAGCATATTTATAAATAGCGTGTTTTGTACCAAGTAAAAGATATCTTTGCGAAAGGAAATATCATTATTTAAATGTTAGCATATTCTTTTCAAAAATGTAGAATTAGGAAAAAATTATATGCAGGTAAAATTTACTATAAAATTATGCTGTATAATGTATATTTAATGATTCAGAATTCAATCATTCTTAATTGATATTATACATGAAAGTTAGAGAATAAAGCTATCAATACCATTCACATGAGTGTTAAAAAATGTCCAGATGCTAAAACAAATGCATAATAAAGACCTCTAAGCACATCAGTTTGAAATTAACTTTGTGATATGCTTCCTAGCATCAGCATTGGAGCAGTTATAGACAATGGAATTCTTTACAACCCCTTCGAAAGAAAGTTTGGTTTGAGACAATTGCCAAGTATGCAGCCTCAAAGGAAAGATAGTAGTGAAAATCCTGTGCCTTGTAGAAGTTGGTATATAGCTTAAAGTCTGCATTTTGTGTTACTCACTTTTAACTGAGCATCAATTTAGAGCAAAGATGTTGCATGCAGATTCCATACGAATGTTACTTTATTTATCTGAGGAATACGAGGCATGAATTTATTGATTTGTAACTGTATTTTAAACTGTTAGGCCTAAGCAGAACTATTTTACAAGTGTGACCGTTCGACTTTGTCCTAAAATAAATTTATGTCCTAGAATGGGCCTGGTATAAATAATAGCAACTTCCAGTTGTATAGTTTCTTAATTATACTTTTCAGCATAACTTGTTACCGTTTTCTGTTCTTTATATGCAATATTTTTTACCTACTCCCTTTTGTTAAACATAGAATTCTTATATTATTTGTTAAGATGATTTAAAGTTTCATAAGAAGTACAACTAAGACTAAAACAAATCAAAATGGTAGTAATAGGATGTATTTTTCCTTTTTCCTTAAAAAAGTGTATAAAAATTTAAAGAATTGTTTTCTTGTCCCATATATTAAACTTTGTTACAAATTGTTACTCTGGTAAAATAGGAACATTCACTTTGAGAAACAGGAGGCAATAAACAATAAGCAAAATAACTTTCAAATTGGTACTTTGAGTACTTATAGAAAGTAGATATTTTACATTATATTAAAATAGGATGTTTTATTTAATAAAAGAATTTTTTATAGGAGATTGGTTTTTCTGAAGATCTACAACTGTTGCAGAAATTATTAACGTGCTCTTTTTGCAATAAAACCCTCATGAGTATTGCTTCCCTGACATGAAAGAGCAAGTTGCTTTAAAATGTAAAAGGATATTACAGCTCATTTTTGCCACTATAGAAATATAGTTGAAGCTTTGAAACTTTGACCTAAGAAATTCAAGCCCAATATGTCTTGTGATCATAATAATTTTGAAAATAAATTCAATTCTCTTTACAGAGTATGCCTGTAGACAAAGCTTGTAATGTAGATCACAGTTCCACAACTTTTGTGACAGCTGTGTTTAGCCTGGTTTGGAGCACTATCAAAGAATGGGTATTAGACTTTTTCAAAAGTTTCTCCAATCCCTGAACATGTATTTCCTTTCTGCCTCTGCACTGTTGGAGTCATTCCAATGACTGGAAAAAGAAAAATAAGAGATATAGTGGTGGAGGATGTGATACGTAATACAGATATTAATTCCACCATAAAAATTCAGGAACTTCTAAAAATAGTCATGAAAGCTTCCATACCCTTTAAAGTTTCTTCTCCAATTATTTTTTGAAACCATTCTTAGTGAAGCAATATATTACACTTCTTTCCCTAATGAGACCCCACACGTAAAAAATACAAAATATTCATTGATCTTTCCTAAATATTGATGCCCATGAACTTAATAAAAATAAACCAAATTTTTGCCATAATATTTTGTACTTCCAAACCAAGTGTAAAGTTACCCAATATCTTTTATTCTCTCAATTCATGAAATAGTTGATAGTTAATGCCCTATTAATTTACTATGAGAAATTTAAAACTTGAAATTCCAGTAGCAACAATATGTGACAATAGTTGCATCTTCTATTTGTCACAGTAGATATAGTAGATAATTTTAATATTATATAGTTGTGGATAAAGTCATATTTTTATCTCTTATTTTTAACTCTTCATGTTTGACCCATAAATAACTTCAACTTAACCAGTTATTTATACACTTAATTAAAATAATTAAATTATTCACAAATAAGATTATTGCTTTCTGACATTTTTATCATTTCTAGAAAAGCCAGATTTCTGCTTTTTGGAAGAAGATGCTGGAATCTGCCGAGGTTATATTACTAGGTATTTCTATAACAATCAGTCAAAGCAGTGTGAACGTTTCAAGTATGGGGGGTGCCTTGGCAATCTAAACAACTTTGAATCACTGGAAGAATGCAAGAGCACCTGTGAGGATACATGTACGTTTATTTCTCATCTCATCTTATTCATTGATAGCCAGTCTTTTAAAAATAAGGTATCTGAGAGGATGTTCAGGTTTACCCAGATTTTGTTTCAGCCATAGAAATGAAGATACATTTGTATTCACTAAATACAATGGAAATTAGTCACTATGTTAAATTTTTTTGTGTGTGTGTGAGGAAGATCAGCCCTGAGCTAACATCCATGTCAATCCTCCTCTTTTTGCTGAGGAAGACTGGCCCTGAACTAACATCTATTGCCAATCCTCCTCCTTTTTTTCCCTTTGTCTCCCCAAAGACCCAGTAGATACATGTATGTCATAGTTGCACATCCTTCTAGTTGCTGTATGTGGGACGCCATCTCAGCATGGCCGGAGAAGCAGTGCATCGGTGTGGGCCTGGGATCCGAACCTGAGCCACTAGTAGTGGAGCACACGCACTTAACTGCTAAGCCACGGGGCTGGCCCCTAAATTTTTTTGTAAAAAGCACAGAGATTTAAGAAGTCTAACTATAGTGGAAATTGTTTCCATAGATCTGACTTTTTTTTTTAGGTTATATTATTTAATTTTTCTTCCAGAGAACACTGTAGCATAATTTCGGCACAAGAGTAGGACTGCTGAAATCCCTTAGGTTTATAACAACTTGAGGGCAAATAGTTCTTTGAGACCTACCACTAAAATCAATCAATTTTATCTGACCATAAAATTTATTAAAGGAGGGACTTAAACGTTAACTATTATGCTTTTTTTGACCAAGAACCACAAAGTTACTGAAGGAAATATTATCTTATTGCATACATAATGTTATCTTATATGTACATCATATATTTTTTTAAAGATTCACTGTTTACTAATTTAGCATAGCAATGTGAATAAAATTTCTAGAAGTCTTCTTTTCTTCACACAACTGCTGTGCTTTGCTTTATGTGTACAATTATAAGCTTGTGACAATGTCTCATAATTTAATTGGCTATATTTTTTTCCAGTGAATGATTTCCCGGTGGATGATTATAGAACCCAGCTTAATGCTGTGAATAATGACTCCTTGACTCCCCAGCCTACCAAGCTTCCCAAACTTTTGGGTAAGAATCTCATTTTTTTTAATTGCTGCCAGAGAAATATTACCATGGTAACAATAGAAGTGGAGTGTGTATTAGAACTATGCTTTAAAAAAAATTATATCTGTTTTGTTATTTAATAATGTGTGTTGAAATACTAAGATTCAAATGTTTAAGGCATTTAATCTCATAAAAGTGATAATTTTCCTAATCTATTTTAAAGTATGCTTTGAAGTAGGCTTTTGATTACATATCACATGAAAATTTTCATATGATATTTAACTCTATGCCAAATTTATCTTATAAAGTAATGCTAGGAATTTCAGCCTCAAGTCTGATGGTCTATCACTGTAAGGGCAAGCAGTGTGTCATGGGCACCCTAAAGTGCTCTTAGCTGAGCACGGCATTGGGCAGGTCCTCTGTGTTAGTCACAAGGCGGGTTAGGAATTTGTTGAATAACCATCCCCAAAGGTTATGTTACTCTAAAGGGAATTTTCTTTTGGACTTCTGCAGAACTCTTTTCTGGGATCTACCCTGTCAACATATTTATCAAATTGAAACAAACATACAAGAAATATGCTCACAAAAATGCAGAGCTGGGAAAATATTGGAAAAACATAACCAGAAACCACAAATATCTAGGCAGTTAGAAACAACCTAAAAAGCTGAAAGTTAACAAGATAAATGTAAGTTCCTACCTAAATTTTAAAAATCACATGTTCATTCAGGAATGGAAGATTTTGCTTAGAAGCAGTCCACGTGAAAGTGTTAAACATAAACTTGGCATGACTTGAAAGAGTTCTGTGGCTATTAAAATTGCAACCTGAGGGACAAAAGAGACCTAGTGTCTGAACCAGGGATTCTCTACCCTGGCCATGTGTCAGAGTCAGATGGGGTTCAGAATCAGAATATCTTTGAGCATCTCTCTTTACAACAAACAAACAAATAAGCCAGCAAGCAAACAAAACTTCTGTCCAGCTGGATTTAAAGTACTGCAACTGTTGACTATGATTCATCTAGAATGAGGGATGTACATGGCCAGCTTAGTCACACACTGATCTGATCATGTCTGTGGGACTTGCTTCAGCCCTGAAGGCCATACCTTAGAAGTCACAAAGAGAACTGGAAATATGTTTATAGAAGAGCTGGAAAGTGTAAGGAGACGTGAGATCTAAGAGGGAACATTATACATGCTCTCAGGATTTGAAACACTATCATGTGAAGGGAGAATTAAGTTTCTGTACATGCCTCACCCTCAGTCCTCTCCATTTCAGTCCCCACCGCCACCCCACATCCCCATCCTTCCTTGTCTCCCTCAACCCAACCTAAGAATCAGGCTTAGTGTATGAAATCTAAAGTACAAATTTCTGTCTGTACAGTGTTTGTTTTTAATATGAGATCTTCAAAAATGAATGGGTGCCTCAGGGATTAAATTCCCTAAATTGTAGACATTCAAGCAGTGTTCTAATAGCACTTGAGATGTCATAAGAGCATGCAAAGTTTCGGTGGGAGTTGGACAATATGGTCTTCAGAATGCCTTGAGGCCCTTAGATCCTATAATTAGAGCGGTGAATACAATCCAGATGAACTTGAGTCTAATTTTTAAACACTACTTTATTTGTAATAATGATAAGTACAGATTTTTTATCTGTAAAATTAAGTAATTTCATTGCATTGTTTCTTTGTGTCCTTCCAGCCTTGTGCCTTGCAATGACGTTTTGTTTTATCCAGTTAAATATCACATGTTGAAAAGTATGCTAAATCTTATTGCTGTGAAAGATGTCAAAGTTTAGAATGATAAACTTATTCATGGGTTTAAAGATACATGTGATACAACAATATATCTACAAATAAAAGAAATGTGTGAAATCAGTTTTCATTATGTTTCAATATTTTTTGTTTGGGTTACTTTACTACTTTACTACTACTCAAATAGAGATCTTCCATCATTTATCATTAAAATGAGTAGAGTAGGTTAGAGGATGGTTTTGCCTTGAAGTTTTATGAAGCATAAAATTCATGATTTTTGGCAGGCACACTACCAAAATAGAATGGGGGAAATAAAGAACGTCCATGTGAGAAAGTAAATGAGTTTTAAATACTGATAAAGATCCTAAGTTTTTATGTAGATGCACACTAAAAAGTGTAATAAATAAATTAATGGTTATAGGAGTAAACTATTAACTAAGGAAGCAGTAAAAATTCACAACGTGAATTTAATAGAAAACAAATTAAGAGGATGTTTATTTAAAGTAGAAGACATCTAAGGGATAATTCTTTTATAGTAAATGCATTTAAAATTAGGGCCAATGGTCCCCTTTATTTGTCTAAAACACGATTCTATTTTTTTTGTATATATTTGCCTCAAAATCTAAATTCCTCTAGCCAATTTGACCACTTTTCCTCGTTTTTTTTTTTTTTTTGGAGCATTCTTTTCTTATTTTGTTTTGTAACCTTCCTAATTTAAAACATGAAATAACGCTGCAATAACTATGAGAAGTTTGATACAAAGTCTGGCTTAACATGTAAAGGATGGCAATGAAACTCTGCCTCCCCTATTCCTAAGACTTTCATGATCTCTTGTCCTCCCCATCCAAATTGCAGAAGGTGGGAACGCAGCTGTCCCTCTCTGCTAAGACCTAGATGATCCCTTCTCCATCCCGTCCAAATGGCAGAGTGTAGGAAGGCACCCTTTCTATACCTGATGACCCCTTCTCCACTCCATCAAAGGGCTTTGTTGAGGTCTGTGAAGACATTCTTGATATTCCAGCTCAAAATTAATTATATCTGTCACTGCTTGCAATTATATTAATATGTTCCATTATAATTTAAGAAAATACAGAAAATAAGAAAACCTGTTGTTCAAGGCTTTAGCAAATATGTAAGGTGGATACTAATACTCTGTGGGTATTAGATTCTATTGAAAAGATGTAAATCCTTTAAGGTTTTGATTCAGTTTACAGAAATAACAACATGCCCACCACACAAATAGAATAGCATTCACTTAAAATTCTTTCCATTAAATAATAATCCTTACGTGAAGTATTTGAATATTCCGAAAATATAGCTAGACTGTGTTATTGGTAAGTGAAATATATGTAAATATAATTTTAATGTTTCTCTTCATGATGATACTAGAACAACGTTTTAGAAGGTTTGTTCAGTGTTACTAGAAAATGGTTGGGTAATTTTTTTTAATTGCTATTTACTCTTAACTACCACAATATAGCAAATGAGCTTGAGAACATATTTTTTTCCAATGAGCCCTCTTGACTCTAGATATTTGAATGCTTACTGAATGCACAATTGCTTTTCTCCTTTTATTTCCATATTTTAATGTTAAGAGGCTACTTCGGTGATCTCAAAGATTGAGCCTTACTCTTCCTTTATCTCTTTAGAGATTCTTATAAAATGCTTTGTAAGCATGTCCCTGTACACAAGGGAGAGTAAATTATTTGAGTTTGGCTGAATTATGAGCATATCCATGTAGTTACAATAAATGTTTGTTCTCACCACATGTGTGAGAGAAATAAGTCTGAAGCATTCTCTCTAAATGTGTGCAGTTCTGTGCATAATCTTCAGAATGAAAGACTATCACAATTGGTTCTTCTTGACTTCCCTTCTGTGATTGGCACTATAACATAGTGGATGAGAGAAAAGATTCTGAGCCTGAAGACTTGGGCTCAAATCCCAGTTCTTCCACTTACTAGCTGTGCAATCTTAAGATACTTCTTAACCTCTCTGAACCTTATTTTTCCATTGTAAAATGAGGATGGTAATAATATAGTACTTACCTCATGAGTTTTGTTGTGAGGTGAAATTAGTCAAACTACAGAGCTCGCTGAGGATGGTGCCTGATACCTATTCGGTGCTATGTAAGTGTTCCTCATTACTATTACCCATGTGACTCAGAGCAATATACTTAACTTCCCAGGCCTTAGTTTCTCAACTCTAAAACAACTCTTTGTAAGTTCCCATTTGCAGGAGAAGTTGATATTTCAGACACTTACAAAATCTCTAATTATTCAGATAAATCATTAGTACATACATAGTCACAAAATTACAATTAGCCTTTAAAAGAGAATGCACAATAGAACTAAATTAATACAAATATGGAAACTTAGTTTAAATGTGTTTACTAGAAACAAGTTGAAAATATTGGCATGCAGAAATATTAGGGGGCTTCGAAGCCAAAAGAACTTTATTTGTATAATTTTTCTTTATTTTTTTTTTTAACATTTCCAGCTTTCAAAACTTTCAGAATTCTGCCACCATTTTTTCAATTATTCCAGCTTTGGCATTTGGTCATCTCCTTTGTTCATTTCTCTGCTTCTAGTCAGTCATTAAATTCTATTGTTTTTTCCAACAAAATCTCCATTCTTGTCTTCTCCATTTTCAGTCTTACTTGTTTTGTTCAGATTATCAATCCTTCATGTTTAGATTACCTCAACAATCATTTGTCATCCAAACTGGACACTAATGGAAATAAAAGGGGGATGCTAAAAAATTATTTTAAATATATATGTATAGACAGAAAATTGGGTCTTTCATTTGACAGATATGTAAAATAGTTTTATTTAAAAAGTATTTCAACTTTTTCTAAATCACATATATGTTGGGACATGGCATACTAAAAAAAATAAGCATGAATTAAAACCTGCTCAGGCAAACCAGGTGGTGTAGACAACAGATACATGATGGTAGATGGGGGGAAGGGGGAGGGAGGAATAGATAGAGAGATAGATAGATAGATAGATAGATAGATAGATAGATAGATAGATAGATAGATAGATAGATAGATAGATGATAGATATCACAGAGATCAGATGTAACTCAGATATACTATATACATATATCAGTGTATATAGTCAGATATAAGATATAAGTCAAATAAAACATTTGATATGTGTATATGTATCTATATATGTGTGTAGAGAGAGACAGAGACAGAGAGAGAGAGAAAAGACAGAGACTGAGAATGAGAGAATGGTATATAACATGTATAAGATGTGATCTTTTTGACATCACTGTCCTACTCCCATACATCCATTATGTTTGGGTCAGACTATCTTTAATCAAACTAGTTTATATACCTCTCTTGATTTAGATTAAAAAAATTTTTTAAACTTAATGGATACATTCTTTCTCTGTGTTAATTTAGTCTCATCCACTTGGCTTCAATTGGTCTGCATCATCTGTTAGCCCTCTACCTGTTCTAGCTTTTGTCTCACTATCCTTTAAATATGAAATTTTTCTGTCCATTCAGAATGGACATTGTCATTAAACACAAATTATCTACTCTTCATTATTACTAAACACAAATTATCCATTCTCATTCCACATGATGTTTTATGTGGTTTCTCGCACCTAAATTCGCTGGCCTTCCTTGTCTTATCTAAGCTGCCTTTTCGCCACCATAAGGAAGCCTTCTTCCTCTCTCTTTGTCCTGGCTTCCTATTTTGATTCATTTGATACTTACATTGTTTGATGTTGTGTTAGCTCTGCCTCACTGACTAGATAATAAGTTTTTTATGAAAGAGACCATTTATTATATATTTTGTAGAATTCTTCTCCCCCAGTGTGTAGCCCAGTCTTAGGCGCAAGACAGATGACTTACAGTTTTTATTAATTTTGTGATCCACAGTTACAAAAGAAAGAACAAATGATGGTTGGAGGAATGCTGATCATACTTACCAAGTCTTTCTGAACGCCTTCTGCATTTTTACATCCATGTTCGTTTTAGGATTAGGTAGCATTTTTTGCATATGTTAATATTTGTGCTTTTGACATTTCTTTAATATTTATATAGTATATGTGATGCCTTTGATCGCATACAATTAATAAACTTTTAATATTTATATGCATAAAGTTAATATATTCCTCTCAATATATCTCATTGGTAAATGTCTAACTAGCAAAGAAAAACTAATGTTCTCAAATGTTCATACTGGTTATGGGCCTTTTGAGTGGACCTGACCCATTCATGAAAAAGGTGAGTTATTTTCCTGCTTCTCATAGCAGACTTTGCTACTATATGTCAACTCTTAATAGCTGCCTTGGGACTACATCAGCTTTATGAAATTTTGGGAAAAAAATCTTTGAATAGACTTCAGAACCCTATTGCCAACCCAATCTGATTGCTTTCTAACTGAGAAAAGGAATACCTATATACCTGTCCTAGTCCCACATTGCTTCCTGGCAGCCTCCAGGTCAAGGAAAAAGGATTGGATGTCATACTGAAGACCAACTGGATACTTGGAACTCTCTCTCTCTCCTGACTGTATTCAATGTATGATCTGGTGGCCATTTATACATTAAAAAATGGGAAGAAAAACATACATATACACGCACACCACAAATACACACGCACAGGTATACATACATGTCTCTCTAAAATTTTTTGGTTATCATTGGCCCTCTGAAAGAGGTATTATGCTCATAAATTGCCTGATTGACAGCCAAACACCATCACTGATACAGTCAATTTACAGATTTGCAAGAGAATATTGTCACCTATTTGGCCTCTTGTTGAAGACATGATTACATATAGAAGAATGTCACAACCATAGAAACTTTCTGGAAAGAAAATATCCCCCATCAACTAAAGAGTTATGCACTGAGCTGCACACCACAGTTAATCATTAGCACCATCAACAATTCCGAAAAACACTACTTCATCAACAACCCATTTCCATAGTCCCAAACAAGTATCCCGTTTTTCGTAATGTGTTTTCAAACCAAGAAGCATAGAAATTTCTCTTATGGTCTAAATATGTCTGCTTGGTGAATCTGGTGCCTCATATGCTGATTTTCTGACAGGCTGGCTTTCCAAAAATAGATAACAACTCGTGGAGAGGATCCATCAGATCTACTTCCTGACAGGACAGCTGGTGAGAATTAAAATGTAGCACTTCATTTCTGCCAAGATTGCTGCCATCCAAATACAGTCGCCCTAGGTGACCACTGGCTACTTTTGCTAATCCCTTCTTCCTGGACCATCTCTGGTTTTAACAAGGATAAATTTTCTGCCTTAGTCATAATATTCCTCCAGAGAAGTGTTTCTAAAACTTGAATAATACGCAGATACTTTTAAAAAGGAAAAATCACAGACTTCCAATTTGTAAATCAAATTATATTAAATGACATTTATTTCATATGAACAAGGAAAATAGTAGGAATAAACTCCTTTTGCATGTGACTGTTATACAACTATAAATCAAAAGTTATTCACAAATAAATACAATACAAACTACAAACTAATAAATTAATAATACTAATTTGATGGCATATGTTTTTTGCTCAAACGTAAAAATCCCTATTATAATATAAATTTGGTATTGACTGCTAAGGGCAGGTTAGGAATGAGGTAGGAATACGTTAGAAAAGCCTGTGCTGCTCTATGTTGTGTGTCGTTCTCTGACTGCCCTTTTTCTATTTGAATACTGGACAATCTTTGCAGAAGTGAATTTGAGAAGCACTGATATAAAATGTGTTGATTGGGAAGATCCCAACTCTATCTTTTCTAGGGACAGAGCAGAATGAGGTTTCTAAGTTTTCTATTACATCTTAATGCCTTTAAATTGTTCTGACTGGCTGGTACAAATATGATCACAGAGTACATAAAAGCCTGGAACTTTGGTCTGTTATTTCTAGAATTAGTCCAGGTTGAACATGCTAACCCAATAATTCTTGCCTTCAAAAGTTTCAATACTGAATACTGTTTGGCTCAGAACTGTTACTCCCAAGACTTGTTTCCAGCCCCCTTGTTTGATGACCTGTTTTGGTTAGATATCTCTACTGTGTTCAAACTTGATAAACTCTAACTGGATACATGTAGCTGAGGGTAAGAAGCAGCTAAGACATTCTGAACCTGAGTTTCCAAGAAGAGAGAATGTGGGGACCAGATATAAAGGGGAAGTTGTGACAACTTCCTCTTTATCTGCTAATTATTAAAATACCTTTGCTCAGTTATTTTTATTTTCTAGTTGGTTTTCAGACAACATATCATAGTGGTTAAGAGCATTAGCTTTATGGGCAGAAAGACGTGGGTTTAAATTCCAGTTCTGCTATTTGTCAACTCTCTCTGTGGCCTTGAAAAAAATTACACAACTCTCGGCCTCAGGTTCCTCATTCGTTACATGTGGAGAGTAATATCTAATAAAATGTTTGTGAAGATTCTGATGACATTTATAAAATTCTTAACCCAGTGTTTAGCACGTAGTAAGAGCTCAAAAGTATTAATATTTGAGGGTTTTTTTATAATAATGATAATGATTACCCATGTCAACAGAGGTTTATAGCAGAAAAAAATAAAATAATCAGGGGTATTATTTGTATACATTTTATTAGTGATAATTTTTTAGTAACTTAGTAATTTTTTAGCACCTACAGACTGTAACCTTGATCTGCAGTATCTTCATTTAATATACTTAATACTATGATTATCTGAAATAATATAAAGCACTTATAAAATTCAAACATAACTATAAAATACCAGTACATGTTTTGTGTCTTTGGATCTTATTTCTAATCAGAGAACTTATAAACCTGTTTCCAACTTTATCTTATGACTTGGGGTACAGATCTGTTATACTTCTTAATTTCAGTTCAGTTCAACAAATTTTGGGTGCCTTCTACACAATGGGAATTGTCGTGGAGACTGGGAGTCTGAGAATAATAAAGAAGAGGGTGGTTTTGTTCTTTACAGGCAGGCCCGAAATGGGGGAAGGAGACAGACACAGAGATGACTTCAATGCCTATGTAACTTGCTCAGACAGAGATCTGCACAAGTGTTGTGGGAGGACAGAGTCACGATGTTGTACTTCCACTGAAGTACAAAATTAATCATCTTGTACTTCCGTTGAAGTCAAAATTAAAAGTTTGTATCTTCTCCAAACCTGGGTTCTATCTTTGATCTAACATCTTGGACTTGTTTGCCTAGATGCTGGCTAATCCACAAGCACAATTCACAATTTCATCTTCATTCAGGGATTTTTCTAACTAAAGCCACAAGAAAGCATGATAAAATTACAACTTTTGAAAACATTATGACTATATTTTATACTATAATGTTTCATAATACATCCAAAAAATATTGCATCTTCAAAGCCAACCACTCTAGAAATATTTGAATTATCTTCTCTCTAGCTCTCTCCCTTGCCCACATTCAATCTGGTGCTTAATTTTAGCTGTCCTCACTGTAACTGCTTTAGTTAGGGTCACCTTATATTCTCCTCTATTGCAAGTCTCCTACTGGATTCAACCTACCCATGCATGGTTGAGTTTGCTTCATGTATCAAGAAAGAGCAGAACTTGTCTCTTTCATCCTTCAATACTTTCTGTGGTTTATGAATGTCTACATCATAAAATCCAAATATCGTAGTATTCAAGGACCTCCTTAATTTGGTCTAAATCTGCTTTTCCAGATTTGTATCCCACTGGATCTCTCCAGATAGCCCAGAGTTTGCAAACAAACAAACCAAGAATATTCTGACCTTTGTGCTTTCTTTCACCCATAGTCCCCTCTATCTCCTCAGTGTATCAAAATGTCATTCTTCCTTAAAAGCTGATCAAGGACTAAATAAACATTAATTTTCACCTTTTATTAAAATCTTATCGAGTTTTCAATTTTGTAGATATGACATGAAGGAAAGTTTTTCTAATGTATTATAAGACATAATTATCTTAAAATAAATTATACTCATAAGTTTCATAATTTGTCATTTTACCATGGCTTGCTTTATTGGTGGCTTTGTTTAGAAAAATCCCTGGATGAAGATAACTTTGGAAACTCTTTGTAAACTTTGTAAACTTTGATCTGGCAAAGAAATCCAACCCAATAAATTATTATCTACCCAATTTCTCTTCTTCCTTTTCAGTAAGAGACTTGCCTGCCTGGGCAAGGTTTCTTACAGTCTATCCCCCCATGAACTTTCAATTTCAAATGCCCTGGCAGCCTGCCTTCTATATTTCGCCCTCAGCAAAGGGGCCCAGTATGCACAGAAAAAAAAAAAAAAAAATGTTCCACAGCATTCATTTTCCCATTCCCTGCCCTCTTTTCCCTTCTATATGGAATGTCAGTTTCTGCTCATTTAACGCCACTTCTCTCTTGTTAGTGAACAGAGATACATGCTTTTCCAGTAGTACAGATTTGTTATCTGTAAATAGCAAATTTACAGGTGACAGGTTTACTCTCCATTCCCAATCAGAAACAGATTCCAATCTCTAGCCTTCTCTCTGTGACCCCCAGGACACTGGGATCACTCTAAAATATTTTTATTATATAATATTATTTATAATATTTATTATATATTTTACTATATAATTTGAACATTATAATTGCAGACAACTTGGAAAAAATAGGAAAGTAGAAAAAAGAAGAAAATCAACCATATTTCCATTGCAGATAATCACTGTCAACATTCTAGAACATTCTTTTAATATTTCTTTGCTATTTTTGTTTTCCAACTCAACACGAAGTAAATAAAATACAAGACTGAAAGTAGCTTCTGGAGGATCCCAACAGTATACAGTAAGCTCAGCATAAAAGAATCTATTTTGTAGAGTTGTCACCTGCTAAGCTCGCTACCTGCTAAAAACATCCCTGTAGTAATCATCTTTCCAGCTGATTGCGTTCCCTCTCAGCTTTTTGCCCAATGAAGAGCATATATCATGTCCATTCCCGTTTGTGTGTATGTATGTGTTTAAGTTCAGTGTGTTGACATAAAAAGGTAAATTATCATATTTTAATGATTCTAAATGCATCTTTTTCCACATTTTAACATTGTTTAAATCATAAGGAAGCTTACAACTGATGGTGTATAATAGCGTAATTGTGTTTTTTGTTTCTTTCTTTACAAGCAGTACATAAAATAATGGCGCATATTAAAATCAAAGGCGTCTTAGATTCTATGTAAATTATATTTTGTAGAACATTTTAGGAGCTACGAGCAACTACTAGTCCTACATAGTACCCTTCTACTTTTGTGGGTATGAGGAGAGAAAAAAAAGACAATGTCTAGTAAATAAATGCATTAGAGGAAGGTCCACGTTTTGTTAAATAATGTTTAGGCATTTTTAAACAGCAATATAGAAATATAAATTGAAAAAATAGAAATAATCTATATATACATAGGTCATGGATTGACTAAATATACTGTAGTCAGTTCAAAAAATAAAATACTGTGCATACATGAAAAAGAATGAAGTATATATATGAAAAAATGTGGAAACATCCACAAAATATTACCAAGTAAAATAATAAGACAGAGCAGTATACTAATACATGTTCGCATATGCAAACAATTTGCGGGAAGATAAACGCCAAACCATTGATAATGGTTAAAGGGCAGGGACCAAATTATGGAGAACTTTTGTTTTTCATTTTCTATACTTTTGTATTATTTGAACATTTTACAATAATAATTTGTAATTAGAAAATTAAAATTTTTATTTTCTTCACTACAAAATTACAGGAAAATAAGTTCATTATTCAATTCCCTAAAGCAGTCTCAGAAGACAAAAAATAATTTACTCCACAAGTCATGAGGTGGTTCAGAAACCCAATTTGGTTGGTAAAATAAAAGCCTAACTAGGCAGTAAAATGAGAACAATAAGAAAGACACTGCAGTAATTCAAAGTGAGCATAAGATTCAAAGTTTACTGTGTAAGTTTTAAAGAAAAATTACATAAACCACTTTACACATAAAACTGACTTTGAAGCGCCACCTATAGTTTAGCAGTCACACTAGATCATGGCAGCTCCTGGCAGAAAATAAGCGGATCCTGAATTCTGAAACCTTATCCTAGACCCTCTAAATGGAAGCTATCCAACTTGTTATTAATGGCGAGATCGAGACAGAATGCATTTGGTTATTAAATTCCCTTTGGAAAATGAACAGAAGTCAGGTTAGTGTCTTTTTATTCTATCTTAAATTTCTGTGAATAATCTAGACCAATAAAATCACGTTGTTCAACTACTTCAAAACCTTTATATTTTCTTTCATTGTAGATATCAGAGTCTGGATTTTGAATAGGTGAGTGCCTATGTTTATCTAGAATAAATATATTAATTGAAAACAGTCAAGCTTATCTCATCCTGGGGTACAAAAATTTTAATTTCCTCACCTTTGGAGTTGAAAAGATGATAATCAAGGACTCAAAAAATCTTAGAGCTAAAATATCTTTGAGAAACCATCTGCTTCATCATTTTAATTCTACTGTTGCTTATGCTAGAGTAACCCAATGATAGAATTCCTGCTGAGAGTTAAAATGATTTTAGGAGAAATGGATTAGTTTACAGGTATAATTCATGTTCTGAAGAGTAATGGCCTTATAAAGACCCCCCAACTGATGATAATTTATTTATTTATTAAAAACTTTTAAATGTTAAGTATATATAATACAACATCCTTAGTGATTAATTTCAAATTTTAATGCATTATCGAAATATTCTTATTTCTAGTGTTAGGAACCACAATATTGATCTGGGTAAAAGGTGAATTGTGTTTGATGACCTGTGTAGATAGTGATTAAAATCAGGGCAAATAAAGTGAGATAGATGAACAGCTGTCATCAGGTCAGTCACAAACAGACATCTGGAAAGAGAGACAATTCAAGTCTGCACACCAGATCCCAGGCTGTCAGAAGCAGCATGCCAGACACCCTCTGACTCAGAAGTCACTGAGTTTCATGTAGAGGCAACCTGATGCCTTGAACAATTTAACTGGTAGTGAAACTCTTTCTGATGGCATCTGCACTGGTCAACTGTCTGTTCTCAAATCAGTCCCCTACCTTCCTCTTGCCCTGTCCCATATTATAGGGAGCCCTTTCCCGTGGCTTCTGAGTAGGTTTAGCCAGTGGCAGACATAGTTGGAAGGCCTGGTGGCTAAAAGAAGACAGAAGCTAGAGTATATCTCTCCGCCAAACTTGTAGTGTATCCGCCATGGTTTTGAATCCCACTGGAGAAGCCCATTTTGCTTCTAGCTTTTACCTGGTGTTCCAGACTCCTGGCCTATGATAGTAGAGGCTCCTCTCTTGTTACCTCCAGTCTAGGAACTGTAGCCCAAATGTACCAGGCTACCTTGCCCTCACTTTGAAATAGCCTTGATTTTGTTATGGGACCAGGTTTACTACAAGTTGTCTGCTGGGGGAAAAGAAGAATGAATTTGCTGCATGTTATCAGAAAACTCTCTCTGTCCTAGAATAAGGAACTTTAGGTAGTGCATTGCTATTAAGACAATAAGAACTAACATTTGTAAAGAAATGTCCAACTTACAAGTACATCCACATATATTGTCTGCAACTTACTGGGCTAATATATCTTGTGTACAAAATGCTAAAGTGAAATTGATGTATAAGTCATATCATTTCATCATACACATCTACTATGAAGCATCTGTAGATGTTTTCTGAGAATTAAAAAAATAGCAATTTCCTCTTCTTTTTCTGTTTCTCAAATCGGGCTAATTGATTGTAGGGTAGTTCTTTTGTTCCTAAACATAAGTGATGACTTTGGAAACTCACAGAGATAGAAGTAGTGGCAACTGATAACCATCTCATATTCTAGACTGTGGGCTGATGAGAATCCATAGCACACACATTGGAAAAGTTTGCCAAATAGTAGGGCGCAGTCACAATATATCTCTCCTAGATTATTAGAAAATTCTTCTTATACAAACCACTGTTGGTAAGAAGACATTTCAACATTTTATAGAAAGTTAAGCACACATTCTCACCAAATACATTTTCATTGCAATTTGTGATGGCAATAATCACATACTATAATCCCCAAATAGGATGAGGTAAAATTATCAAATTGATTTCATTAAATAATTAAATTATTTAATTAATTTCAATATATTTAAATTAATTTCTATTTAATTTCAAACATAAATTAGACTACATGATTTTGAATAATGTTTTAGTTTTACAGATCCTAAGAGTTTCTTTTAAAATCACAAGGTTTCTACCTACTCAAAGACCTAAATAAAACTTCACATTCTTTGTAATTACAGTTCTTGAATTTTAACACAGAATATCACTTTTCTAAAATGTCTTCTCATATTCCTCCCATATTATTCCCACTCCTTCTATTTTCCAGAGTTTCTCTCTCACATGAGATTATATCAAGACACTCCAATCTTTATTTAAATATCTAGAAGGCAGGGGATGGTAAAATGTGTATATCAATTTAAGATTTCATTCATTTTTTTCCTCAAATTGTTTTATTTCTTTTCTTTTACAGTCTATTCATCTGGGGTTTGCTTGCCATCAGATCACTTCTTCCTTTCAGCTCAACTTATTTGCCTTCATTGGCTATTGGATTCCTCAAAGTTCTATTTTCTGCCAGTGTTGAATATCCAGCAAATTCTCTTTGTCTGCATTTGCTGCCCCACATCTCACCCTTTGGCAAAGCCACTGAAGTTTTCTTCTACTGATTCCTCACCATCCACCAACATATCTGCAATATGGGTTTACTAATATCAAGCAATTTAGCTCTGCTGCTAAAGGGGACCAGCTTCCCCTCACTGACGGGAATTCCCAAAGGAGCTAAAAGCAACCATTGGGCTGAATCTATTTCTCTGCTTTGTCTTAAGGGAATGAGTGTTCCTTTTATTACCCTAGCTGCATTTTTTTTCTTCTGTTTTTGAAAGTGCTTAGTCTCATTGACAGACCAGCCTGTCTCTCTGGTTTAAACCTGTAAGTGTTTTATTTTACTGGCTTTAGCAATATTCCTTCCTTTGCAAAAACACCTAAGTCATTTAGAACTGATGCTTCGCTTTATGAGAAAACTTGATTGCTAAGTCAAACCATCTCTTCTGGGCTCCTTCTCTGAAGCTTCAAGTTAGAATTTACTACACCTGAAACTTTTACAATGTTATAAAACCAATGTTACTGCAATAAACAAAAAATTAAAAAAAAAAAAAAAAGAATTTACTACACCTGAATCCCTGCACTTTAAATTGTTATTTTGTTACATCATTCAGACTCTTTTTAGTCAAGAGAAGACACTCTTCCTCAGCTTGAGTATTTGTATGGTACGACGAATAAGGATTTTGCTCATCAGGACTTTTTTTTCCCAAGTTGACCATTCATGAACAAATGATATGTAAACACTGATAGTTTTTTTTAATGTATATGGTTAACAAATTTTCAGAAGTTAAGTTGTTGCATAGCGGTTTTATTACGTACAACTAGTTTTTTCATATAAAGTAATCATAGCACCTCTCTTTAGCAAATGTATGTACTTTTTAATTTATTGGAGAAAGGTCTCATTATAGGGGACACTTGGAGATTGGTTAAGCATTTTCATGGAATCGAAATACATGAATTTTACTGAGTACTACTTTTATTCATTCAGATTACTGTTTTACATAAACATGCCACAAGACTAATCTATAAACAATAATATGAAAGTCTCAGATTAACTATCATACATGACTTACCACGTTTTCTTGATGTTCTTAGAATTTTATGGCCCCTCCTGGTGTCTGACCCCAGCAGACAGAGGATTGTGTCAAGCCAATGAGAGCAGATTCTACTACAATTCAATTATTGGGAAATGCCGCCCATTTAAGTACAGTGGATGTGGAGGGAACGAAAACAATTTTACTTCTAAGAAGGCGTGTCTTAAGACTTGTAAAAAAGGTATAGAAGACATTCTTCCCATTAATTCACTAGTGTTTTAGATAATTGTATTGAAATTATGAATGAATTTTAATCTATGAAAAATATCCTGAAATTAGTTCTATTTATATAAGAAACAAAGTAATATGATTTAGCTAATAACTGTCCCCTTTTCAATTACATTTAGATAATATTGCTGGATATGTAAGCTGCAATTCCTCTTAATGTCTTCATAGAAAAAGAATCAATTTCAAACAAATCAATGTTTTATTCTTTTAATATTTACATGCGAAGCTTTCATTTTAAAGAATTATACCAAAATAGCTTTGGGCTTTCTTATAATACACAAAATTTTAATGCATTTATTAATTTTCTTCTGAATAGAAAAATGATGCATGTTTAGAGAAGAGTATTAATATGTAAATAAAAATTACCTATAATTCCACTGACCGCCTACAGCCACATGTCCACTTTTTTAATAAAATGGGCATGAATTTCTAACTGAAGATAAATAGTAAAAATCAGCAACATGCTTATCCATTTTTGCTAACTCTTATATATGCAAAGTGACTTCTTTAGCAATAGATTGTTCTACACAAAGACATAGACAAAATTAAAGGCTTTTAAACTAATCAGTTTTTTTGGTTTTAAATATTAAAAGATAATTTGAGGAAATGTTAGATAAAATGTTTTATTATGTTACTTTATCATGCATAAATTTGTTTCTCTTCCTTTTGTAGGTTTCATCCAAAGAATATCGAAAGAAGGATTAATTAAAACCAAAAGAAAAAGAAAGAAGCCGCCAGTGAAAATAGTATATGAAAAAATTGTTGTTAAAAAGATATAAATTTGTTATATTATTACAACATTAATCCTACTAAATATTTTAGATGAAGCTTCTCACTATGATTTTTTTCTTTCCTAAAATCCTTTTAAAATTGCATGAATTTCCAGTCATATATTACCTGCTATTAATACATTTGCATCAGTGTTCCTTTTCTAATCCAATCAAATTGCTTATTCTAGGGCTATAATTTATTAACTGACTACTATGAATTTACTTATTCTCTTGATCCCTAACTATTTGCCATTTAACTACAAATTATCATACTGCTGGCCACCTCAAATGAGTCCATTTTTCTGTTTAGTGATCATCTATTTGAGATTATGTTGTCACTTATTTGTTTTGATCATGTATACGACGATCTTCTTTATAGCCTATGCCCAGATTAAGAAGTACAGCTATTAAAAAACAAGCACTTTTGGGGTTTTACATCTAAAATGGTGACAAGCACCTTCTTCTGACAAAGATCACTCAATTGTGCATTTGGAAAGAGCTGGTAACAATAGAATTCTATCACGTGCTTCCCTCCCTAGACACATGTTCTCTCCTTTTGCACTAACCAGTAGTACCTCGATCAATCTTCAGCCAAACCATATTTGAACAAAGAACACTCAACTCTTTGTCATGTGCCTGCCTGATTTTGATTGATTTAACTTTTTTGGTTTGCTTATGGTTATATCAGTAAAGACAGTTGAATAATTGTTTGTTAAAGACAGATCACGATGAGAAGAAACTTGCTGGAAAAGGGAAGTTTTTAATGGCAATCAAAAAGAAATTCTGTTTATGTACTTCCTAATTTTATTGTTTGACAAAATTTTCTGTCACCAAAAATAGCGATAATGTTTAAGCCTCCTGAAATCTGGTGATTTATCATTAGGATAAATGAATACGCACAACGCAACCAGTAATTCCTGCTTAAAAAAAAAAAAAAAAAGCCATGCTATTTCTGGAGAAAATGAAAAAAAAAATTATCAGCAAGGAAGATTCCACTAGAAAATCCAAGCACTGTTCCCTCTCAGGGATTTAACTGACATTTCTCTGAAGTTAATTCACTATATCCAGATCCGTACCTTTCCCTCTCTGCTGAGCCATGTGCAGTCCAGCATCTCAACAGCCTCATCATACACATTTCAGTTTCTATACTGTTCACTTCAAATTTCATATTTACATTTGAACTTGTCATCTAGAAACAACTAACCACTTCAACCATTTAGTTTAGCTTAATGACTACTCTCTAGCAGCAGTATTATAATTCTACCTGTTCCTCAGGCTTGAAAGTTTGAACCCTATCTTGATTTCTTATTTTCCCTCGTACACCACGTCTAATCAGTCTCCAAACACTATTGCTTCCTTTTTCATAAGTTCATCCAACTCTAAGGCTTTTTACCTCTACTGCATTCTTCACATCAGTACTGATTTAATTCCTAAGAATTAATTCAGTATATTTCACCACCACTCAAAATCCTTCAAGGACTCACCAGTTGGTACTTGACCCCACCCCATCCCCCACAATTTATTTTGGTGTATATATACATGTATGTGTATATACACATACATGTATATATATTTTGAACTTAACTACACTACTCTCTTTCATGACTACTTCAATTTAGTTAAAAGAGTATTCATTGTTCACTGAAAATATCTTTAATTACTCAGCTTATTCATGCTGATTTCCTATTTAAAAATCTGATCCTCTCCAGATCATTCATCTGAAGTCAGGGTCCAACTGATGTGAGCTATAAAATCACTATGTTTTGAGACAGAATAAAAATCCTAATATACAATTACAAATCATTTCCATCCTACGGCATAAAAATTATATCATTACAAAACAGTGTCAATTTGTTCATTTAAGAAAAATTTTGTATCTTAATTTCAAATATTCAGTACATAAGTAACTACTTTAAACTGGATCTTGGCTGTGGAATTCGAGACTTTTGGAAATCAAAACCCCTTCTGAAATATGCTCTGTTGTCATTTATACATGGATAGCAATACCTTTAGATAAAGAGTAAAGTCTCCTTACATCAAGTGGCAAGTTGCCAAGCCCGTTGCTGAGTTGACTAATTGTTTTCTCCAACAACCATTCATGGATTTATTACTTAGTCAAAAAAAGACATACACTCAGATGGTTTGCAATGTTTAATGCATGTGAATATTATTTTTACTGCGTTTTTAAATCAGAAGCCCTCTGGTGGTATTGTCTTGCTTTGTTTTGCATAATCAATTGCATCTAACTGTGAATTTTATATAGATTTACATTACACATCATATACATATATTTACCTACTTTGTTTATACTTTGTTCAAAATTAACAGGTCATGTTAAAAACAGCTCAAATGATTTTATTTTTTACATTATAAAAAATAAAATATCCTGAATAATAAAGTATGACTGTTGTACTCATGAAATTTTTTATACTTAAAAAAAATTAGTGTTCTTCAGTTATCACAAAGATAAAAAGCCCAAAGACAAAGAAAAAAATGTTTCACAAGTTCCAGTCCACTTTTATCTTACCTCTTTTAATTGGAATTTGCTAATAATCCCCTTTCAGTTATAAATGTGCATCCATGTATTATGATTTCTTATTTGTCAAACAAATTAGTATACTATGCTTTACAATCCAAATACTCTACATTTACTCTATTCCATCTATATTTCTATCAATCATTTCTTATGTAATTGTATAAATATGACACGTATATTTAGATATATATCATAACTATACATACATAAATGACTTCCAATCCTAACTATTGAAGTTGGCCTGGCCACTCTCCATACCAGAAGAAGGAAGAAAATTACACTAATGTAGCCACTAGTTAATGGACTTCTTGAATTTTTGTCAGCTGCTCCTGCTTTTGTCTGTTTTTTAATGAAATTAACATTTATATTTGGTTTTTCCAACATTTGACTTTCAGTTCTTTCTCAAGGACATTAGCATGGACACACCTTAATTGCTTTTCCTGCATTCTGCTATACAGAACAGGAAATCTTGATCTTGTCAGTCCCTCTAGCCCAATTTGTGAACTACTATAACCACATAGCTGGTGCCTTGGGTAGAATTATTCAGACCACTTTTAAAGGGAGTAGTGATCCATGGCAATTTATTTTACCAGAGACAGAAAGAGACATTCAGACATTTAATCACATAATACAATGAATAAAACAGAGCATTAGGACAATGAATATGATTTCCTCATCACAGATGAGAAAAATTCTGGCCCAAACAGTCTGAAACAAAACAGGGATATATTTGATTACAAGATTGAAAAGGCCAGAGGTATTTGACTTCAGTATGGGTGGATTCAGGGCCTCATATTATCATCAAAACTCAGTCTGTCTTTGCCGCTGATTCTGCTGCCCAATATTTTTTCCCTTTATTTCCTAATCTCACAGGGTTTCAAAATGACTTCCAAAATTTAAGGCCCACATCCTCTCAGAGTAAAGTTTTCTAGAAAAGTTTGGACTCTCTTACCTCAAAGAATCTAATTAAAGTCCTGGCCTCAGGCACGATCCATGAAAAAAATAATTGACAAGCTGGACTTCATTAAAATTAAAAACTTCGCCTCTGCAAAAGACAATCTCAAGAGATTAGAAGACAAGCCACGGACTGTGAGAAAATATTTGCAAAAGATACATCTGATAAAAAAAACTTTTATCTAAAATATACAAAGAACTCTTAAAACTCAACAATAAGAAAACAAAAAACCCTATTAAAAAAATGGGCCAAAGACTTTTTAACAGATACCTTACCAAAGAAGATATACAGGTGGCAAATAAACATATGAAAAGATAGTTCACATCATATGTCATCAGGGAAATGCAAATTAAAACAACAATGAGCTACCACTACACACCTATTAGAATGGCCCAAATCAGGTACACTGATACCACCAAACGCTGGCAAAGAGCAAGAACAACTCTTAATCATTGGTGGTGGGAATGCAAAATACAGCCACTTTGGAAGACAGTTTGACAGCTTCTCATAAAACTAAACATACTCCTACTATACCATCCAGCAAGCACACTCCTTGGTATTTACCCAAAGGAGATGAAAATTTATATCCACAGAAAAACCTGCACACAGATATTTATAGCAACTTTATTCATAATTGCCAAAACTTGGAAGCAATCAAGATGTCCTTCAGTAGATGAATGGATAAACTGTGTTACATTTAGACAATGCAATGTTATTCAGCACCAAAAAGAAATGAGCTACCAAGCCATGAAAAGACATGGAAGAATCTTAATGCATATTACTAAGGAAAAGAGGCCAACTTGAAAAGGCTACATAGTGTAAGATTCTAAATATATGGCATTCTGGGGCCGGCCCTGTGGCTTGGTGGTTAAGTGCGCGCGCTGCAATGCTGGTGGCCCGGGTTTGGATCCCGGGTGCACATCGAGGCACCACTTCTCCGTCCATCCTGAGGCCGAGTCCCACATACAGCAACTAGAAGGATGTGCAGCTATGACATACAACTATCTACTGGGGCTTTGGGGGGAAAAAATTAAATAAATAAAATCTTTAAATATATGGCATTCTGGAACAAGCAAAACTACGGACACAGTAAAAAGATCATTGGTTACCAGGAGTTGGGAGGAGGAAGAGATGAACAGGCAGAGCACAGAGGATTTTTAGAGCAATGAAAATACTCTGTATGATACCATAATAATGGAAATATGTCATTGTATATTTGTCCAAACCCATAGAATGTGCAACACCAAGAGAAAACCATTATGTAAACTATGGACGTGGGGTGATGATGTGTCAGTGTAGGCTCATCAACCGTAACAAATGTAACACTCTGCTGGGGGATGGTGATAATGGGAAGGCTATGCATGTGTACATGGTGGAGGATATATGAGAAAACTCTGTACCTTCCTCTCAATTTTGCTATGAACCTAAAACTGCTCTAAAAAAATAAATCTTAATTTAAAAAAAATCTAATCTCACTCTCTTTGACCCAAAAGTCTTAACCCCAACACCACGTTTAAAGAAATGTGACTTTCTGATTGACCAGGTTTGATTCACAAGTCCACTCCCAGATATCCAGTTGGTATAAGCACTACCTGAAATTTGTGATCTGACTGGCAGGGCTTGGACTAGAGTGAGGCAAGAGAGGCACTTGTCCCAGGCACAAAATTTGAGGGGACGTAAAAAAAACTCAGTAACCAAGATAAATAATATTGTAATGCAGTTTTTTTTAATTAAAAATAAAGCAAAAATTCATGTAAATATCAATTTTTTTTAATCAAAAGAAACATTTTCTGAGACATACTGGATTCTAAGGCAAAAGGAAAAATCAGTAATACTGATGTTTTAGTAAGAAATATAAAGATGGTTCAAATTTGATCATTGTTTACTGTAATGAAAAATACAGAAAAAATATAAGCCAAATTATTATATTCAATAGATAAAGAAAAATTATTTGATTAAATTCAACACTTGTTTCATGATTAAAAACTTCTAGCAAGCTAGAGAAGAGACCTTTCTTAATTTGATGAAAGATGTCTACCAATGTGGTAACATATAACATTATAGTGGTAAAATTTTAGAAACATTCCCACTAAACTCAAGAATAGGACCAAGGTGCTCTCCATTACCATTAGTATTCAACATATCCAGGCAGTCTTAATTTTACAGCCAAAGCAAAAAGACAAGAAACAGTAATTAGGTATAAATATTATATCATGGTTATTGTCATATAATATGCTTGTCATAATTGAAAATCCAAGAGAATCTAAAACTGTTAACAATTAGAAGTAATACTGGAGTTCAGTAAGATTGCTATATGCAATTTCAACATATGAAATCAATAGCATTTCTGTAACTAAACAGAAAAATAATAGAAAATATGTACTAGCCACAATAGAAGAAAACTGTAACGTACCTAACAATAAATCCCACAAAAGATGTATAAAAAAACTTTTAGGAAAAAAACCTCATAGAGAAAATTCAAATATGTTGTTGACAGGCATAAAAAGAGCTAAATATTTTTCTATTTATTGTAATTCTTATAATTAGTATTCTCAGAGAAAGAAGACAAAAAGAACACTAGATTATGAAGAAAAAATATTAAAATACGATAAATATTTTTTTTTAAATCAAGAAATAGAAGAAAATCTCTAAGCTACTGAAAGAAAAAGTCATAGAAAAGGAAAATGATAGAAAAAAATGAGAAAATTAAGCAATCAATTCAGGAGCCAAATCTTGAAGTAATAGAAGGTCTAGAAAATGGAAGAGACAAAATAGAGAGGGGGCAGATGTTATAGAACTAAATTACACAGCTTTCTTTTATTGAAATGGTGTCTTGTACCCAACAAAGGAAAACCCACCCAGCAAACCCTCTACACACACACACACACACACACACACACACACACACACACACCACTGAATCTCACATACTAGTGATGAAGAGAAAATTCCTAAAGGACAGGGAAGAGTGTGGGGGAATAAGTCACATACAGAGAAGTAGAAATAAAAAAGGAATTGTACCTCTCAACGGCAAGGATGGGAGGAAGCCAGAATAAAGTTGGATGTGAAGTCTGAGGGATGAAGAATAGCTGTTCACTTTAGTGTTAATTGATCTTTCAATTACGTGCCTGTAGTGCTTTGCTGAAAAATAGAAATTAATCAAAATAAATATAAAGTTATTTAACGCTTTCACTTTCCATCAGAGCTTTGGGGAATAGTTTTGGAGTGTGAACTAAGAGATATGGTTTCTCGTACCAATCCTGCTACTGCTTGGTGGATGAATTTGTCATCAAATTTCTTTGGCTCCATATTTACTCATATTTAGAATGAGTGTTTTGGACTAGACTGCCTATAAGAATTCTTCCAGTTTTGGCATTTCAGGATTTTATGAGAATGCTCTATTTAAAAGCATCCAACACCAATATACAGTAAGTCAAAAATTGTAAAGATGTTCTGTGATTAAAAACCAAAAATCAACATTAGCCAGGCTCTTCTCTCAGTAGTAACCCACATCCCTCCTAGCATAAGGGGGTCTTTTTCAGTGGTCTGCTATTTTCCTTCAAATATGAAGGTGCATATTTGCACCATATTTGATGCAGCCTGCCATATCCGAACTGACTACACCTGTAACACACTTCCTTTTTCAGTGCCTGATCGTTCCCCAAACATCAGAAGGTTATCTGAGAAGCTTCCAAATTACTACCTTACAGGGGGCCCCACTCACTTTGGGAGACTCTGAATGACTTAATACTTGGGTTTTGTTTACGACTGAAAACAAAAAAAGAAACATTTTCTGAACCATTAACTTCCCCCACACTCAAGACTATGTGCCTTCTAGAGAAAATAATACATGCGCTTCCGATTTACCCTAAGTCATCAAGGCATTTCAAGCTTATGAAAAGTTTTGACAATTTTGAAAGTATTTAATCTCTTTTTGAAATCATTCTTAAATGAGCTAGCAAAATTTAGTGAATAAATTAATTCTAGTACCAAATCTTTTATTTCAAACTACCATTTGTTCTAATAAGTTTTGAGCAAATCCTAAGTAGCCAACATTAACCCACTCCTGCCCACATTACTGATAGGTAGCTGTTCTTCACTCATTATGAGATAACATCAGCTAAGTCAAATATGAATCTGAGTCTCTTTGGGGTTTTGATCCATATTTAATCTGTATTTTCACAGAGGGTGTAATTCCAATGTACCGAACTCTCTTAAGCTGCAGGTGCTCTCAAGTTAGAAGCCAGAGGAAACTGCTACTTCCTTCTTCTTAGTCAATTTTTGGAATCAGAAAGCAAGAATTTTGACTTTCCAATAGTCTTTCTTTTTTTAACATATTCCCCACTCTCAACAGAATGTTCCATAAAATTTATAAATCACTCTAGGGAAATTTCCAGAGAGTTTCAAAATGTGAACAGCTGTGAGCTACCTAAACGATCCATCTAGCCAAGAAATTGCTACTCCAGAGATGAAGAAATAAACAATTACCATTTTTTACTCAAAATATCTGCCACTGTTCAGTGAGAAAGTCTTTAGAATTGTAAAGCTAAGTATGTTAGGAAAATTTTTCTTTAACCTTTTGCATATTCTATTTTTCTCCTTCCAAGCTATACACACACGCGCGCGCGCGCACACACACACACACACACACACACACACACACACACACACAGACACAGGACCGTTTAATTAGGGAGAAGACCTTTAAAGTCCAGTAAATCTCACAGCTTCTCTTATTTTTTCTGGCTGTCAATAAACTGTCAGAGGCAAATAAAGAATATTTTAAGGACTGTGTAAGAAAAAAATAAAACACCCAAGCAAATACAGTAATAAAGAGCATAGGATTCGCATTCAAATCAACTTGGATTTGAGCCCAGTAAAACTTGGTATCCCTAATCCTGTCTCCTTTGTCTGTGAAATGATTGTGAGGGTAAATGAGCGCACGTGCGTACTCAGCATAGTGTTTGCTACATCGTATGTATTCAATAAAATGACAGCTATTAGTATTACAATTTGTTGAATATTTAATATTTCAGAGTTTTAGAATATAGTCTCCGAACTGCAACAATTATTCAAGTAAGTCAAGCAAGTAAAAGTCAAAGTAGGAAATTTTAGGTCAATTTTGTTTGCTAAAGTAATAATTTTATAACTGAGAAATGAGATTAACATAAGTGGTTTTACTGTTAACAAGATTAATTGAGGAAACTCTAAAAATTACGTTTGAGAATTTTTTAAATGTTCATAATTTTTTGAGATAATTGCCTAAGAGGTGCTAATAATATTTTTAACATGAAAACTTCTATAACATGGGTAAAAAAGGGTAAAATCAGTGAATGTTCTTTTTATTTCTCTCATAAACCTATGTAAGACTCATCTTAAAATATTTAAGTATGTCTTATGTTTCCAGGAAATTTTAAGTTTAAAAAATGACCACCATTATTTCTTGTGTCATCCTCCCAAATATTCAGAAACTTACACTATCATTCATATATGAATAATATTGGAAATGTGTGAGCTGGATAGAAATCAGAATACAAATATGTTTAAAAAGAAAAATAGCAAAGATGGTGGTGATGCTTTAACAGAAATTTGCTGAATATTGTGCTAATACTCATTATATTCATTTTCTCAATGTGGAATTATCTAACTGAAGCCTCAGTAACCAATATAATTTGACTTATATTTCATATAATTTTCTTCCAAAAATATCGAAGTAGTTTGCCAGATTTAAATATTTTGCTAATAACATTGTAAAGAAGGATAAGTTTAAAAACTAAACAACTTAGGTTTCAAGTTTTAGTTTGACCAATTTCCAGTTATGTAAACTCACTAAGATTCTGTTCCCTCATTTGAAAAGGGAAAATAAAATCTTCACAGAGTTTAAGAAAATCTCTAAAGCATATAGCATATTTCTGGAAAAATGCCAGTCATCAACAATGTTACTTTTCTTCCTCAACTTCGCCCAACACGGAAAAGAGACCCAACAGGACTACTAGATATTGTTAAGTACTTAAAGACACACTAGTTAATACAACCCAAAATTGAATTTGTTTTTATGATTCCTTACAATTAATCTAAAAAAGAGGGTCCTGCAGTTGTAGCATTTTTTTCTGAATATCCACAATACTATGAGAAATGAATTTGAATGATACCATATATAAGGGACCATGGGTAACACTGGGGACATTAACTTCAACTAATAACTTTGCAGAAAGACACAGAAAATTTCCCAGGGAAAGTGTTTTATTTTCTCCTCCTTACCCCAGCCCCACCACCCCAGCCCCACCTAGCTGCAGCAGAACAAAGCATAAAATTTGATTTGGATTGCCTGACTCATTGTAAATAGAGTGAAATACAAATGTCTTACCACAATCTACACGGCCCTACATTCTACGTCCTGATGCATTCGCATGGGACTTTCTTCATGCTCATTGCTCTCCAGACTCTAGGAGCAATCTAGGCGCAGCCTTTGAACAGGTTTCCTTTACTCGCAATAGTCTTCCTAGTAAACTCTGCTTTGGTGGCCCTCCCACACGTCCTTTATTGAGCTGGTGCACTCATCTCCCAGTTGTTGGGAGAACTGGCTGCTAATAGCTCCCAGCTGCATCCTTCTCCACATTATCTTCAGCTGATGGTAGTTACTTTGCCCAGAATTTATGTTCCCCACTCCCATAGTGACAGTGACTGACTAACAAAGAGCTACTAAAGACAGACTCCCTTGCATCAAGGGAGGACAACTCTGACATGCAATTTACACTCCAGAGCCCTACTCTACGGATTAGGCCAAATCTAGATTTTAACTGAGACCATATGCTTGCTCACCTCATTCTCCGTCCAATCCTGCTTCATTCCCTCCTTTAATGCTTTTTCCTCAAGTTTAAAGAGCTCTCCTTCGGTAAATCATGGGCACTCAAATCTTTCTCTCAAGCTCTGCTTCTGGGAAACCCTACTGAGAATAGACTTCTTTCTAATCTGTGGAATGCCTCATACTTCTTGTCTTTTAGGTTCCAGAGTAATCATTACTTTCTTTTCTACAAGAAGTATGTTCTCCCTCCATCCTACCTTCAGTCATTGAACATATTGCTTTTTAGCAATATGAGTATTTGAGCAATATGAGCAAAAATAAGTATGTTTTTCTAAATGTCTACCTAAGGAGAGAAAGTAAATTCCTTGAGAACAGGGACTATGTCCCCATTACCAAACTTTCTACTCCCAGCATCCATCCAAATGCTTGGCAAGTAGTAGATGATCAATTAATGTGTTCAGTGGATGGCTATGGTTCAGACACTTTGCTTTCAGATGATACAAATATTTATAGAGACAGATCTCGGAGGTAATTAATATGTCTCCAAATACTGCCTCTCTCAAATGTCAGCTGTATTAAGCCAGAACAGGATTACAGCCAATTAATAATTGATTTTTTTCCTAATATATGGTGGTAGAATAAATACTTTTCATGCTCGGATATAGAGGGCCTTGCTTATTAGATGTGAGAGAGACTTTTCACACTGTTGTGAGCTTTCAAAGATCTGATTTATATTCCTGATCAGTTACCTAGGATTTAATTCACTTTAGCCTAGTCATGGACTTCAGAGTTGTCTAGCTTTAGATAATTTCAAATATTTGAATGTGTATATATATATTACATATGTGTTACATGTATATGTAATATATACATTCATTGGAAGACAAAAGATGGTATGTCATTTTAATTTGTAATTTTTACTTATGTTTTAACATTTATTTAAATGTTGTTTGCCTTTGCATCAAAATATTTTTTGAAGTGTATCTTCTTTTCGCTGTATATATATCAATTGATACTTTCATTGTATAGTCTACAATAAGGTTGTAAGCCTACAATCTGCCCATTATAACTCTCATTATCAGGTGCATCAGAATGTTTTCTTAAGAATCATCCCTAGTTGTTGGGATTTTTTTCATTAGAGAGAAAAAGACAGAATTTCATTATTATTTCAGTTAGACTTTTTGCAGTTTGGGAATGTTTAACACTAGATGGCAGGATGAGACTGTAGATACCCAACTGCTCAAAACTCGGTATAAAAAGGATCTGATACTTTCTCAAAGGTGTTAAGAATTCTCAGGCAAATAGGTTGTATTATTCTTTAATATATGCATTATATATAGTTCCACATTCCTTTATATTTAAAAACTTTCACTGTATATAATAGAATAATGTTAAACAAGAGTGAATTATTGAAGAGAAAAGTAGAAATTGCTAATAATTTTACAAGTTATATAAATATGACAACAGTTGCTGAATAAAATAGTCTGTACTGGGAAAACATTCATATTATTTGGCATCTTTTGAACTTGATTAAATTTTAAGCAAAATATAAGACAATCATTTAATCAAATGCTACTTAGGTCAACACGTATAAACACAAAGTAAAATAAACTCTTTATTTTCAAAATCAAGATTGATATTTAGCAAATAAAAAACATATCAAAATAAATTCACAATAAATACATATCCAGAGATGAAAAGAGCATCTTTTTCGATGCCAGCTAACACTATCCTAAAAGTAGAAAGAATTACTTTAAACTCCGTGGGAAAGAAGATTCCAATTTCCCAAATGAATTATTCACTCACTCTCAGTATTTATGTCCACTTGTCAATGCAGTATGGATAAGTATGGCTAGGATGACTGTATATAATTTTTCATCTAAACTAGGACACTTTCCAGTGTGGAAATATAAAACTGGGACTGCCCTAGCAAGCTTGGCCATATGATCACCCTAATTAAGGGTGTTAACCTTGAAGAAGTTCATTTTGTACCCTCATTTAAGTGAGCATTTATAATCTTGCTGTATTAAAAAATTCATTTTTAATTAGTCCATGATCTATGGCATTTGCTAGAACTAGCTCTTTATTCTAGGAACAGTTACCCCTTTTGGGGAGGAGACGCTCAAACACTCGTGAATATCCATAAGAAAATGTTGAGTTCCTTGGAAGATCCAGTCCATCAGAACTTAATAAGAATCAACAAAAAGAGTAGGCAGATTTTTAGCCAATTGTTTTTGATATGTTGCTTGACTCTCTTGGGGAAACACATTATAAAATACTAAAAGAAATAATATTTATAGGCTAGTAAAATAGTTCTGTTTATCTATATATGGACCTGATGTAATGTTACTCATTTCAAATTTAAAGTTTTCTGCTCTTTTCAAATTCATATGCATTGCAAATATTTTAAAATTATTTTACATTATGACAAACATTATGATTTCCCTCAAGATGATAAATTGTGCGCACAGAGTGAAAAATCAGCCCTTTGATTTTAATAATAGAAAATAGCATACTCACTCACAGTGGTCCAGCCATTGGATCCTGGTCCTTTTACTAAATGCAATTCATTTAGAAATGAAATAATTTGAATATGCTAAGCAATTGCTAGGTAAAATAATAAAAGTTCGGGTCAACTTATTTCATTACTAGAATTTTTTGATGTCAAGATTACAAAAATTATGTGTTTCTCCTCAAATTATTGGTGCATTTTTAATAAAGCATGATATACATAATCTTGTTGACTGCATAAATTATCTCCTAGTGTAAGTGATGACTTTCAGACAATTGAGACACAGAAGAATTATTAACTCACAACACAACACCCGAAAAACTTTGGAGAAATCATTTTTAAAGTTCTTCCTTGCACTCTCACCAGGGACCATCTGCCCATAATGTTTCATGTAAAAGTGTTTTGTTTGTTTTTGTGGCAGAACTGTGCTCCAAGGCAGTAGCCACATGAATTCAAAATAAGTGGTCAGTCCAGCCTGTAGAGAACTAAACTGGTCAAACCACATTTTTGGTCTAATTTGATTAACTTAGTCGAATAATATAAACAGTAATCCAGAGATTTTGAGTTAGTCTCCTCCTGAGTGTGAGTCAAAGTGCATTTCACATGGTAATCGGTACTCGTTACTAGGGGACTACAGTGCTTGTGAGCCTTACATGGGACAACAAATGTAGGCACAATCCTGTGTGTAGGATTCTGAAATAGACAAGTATGACTATTATCATTATATCTGTCATTCTTCATTTATACATCATTCCTCAGTTCTGTAGTAAATCTTATCGACAGTGTTCTGCGTGGTTACATCTAGATTCTGTGTTGGCAGGATTAGTTGCTAATTGCAGAGAATTTGGCACTTGATTCCTCATGTGCTAGTCAATCTGTGCTGTAAACAACTAGATAGCAGGACACATCCTATTTTTCCATAACTCTCCAATACAACTAGCACAGTATCCATCTCAGAATATAGGCTCGATCCCTACTTATTAAACGATTAACCAGTGTCGTTAATCTGTTCTGGGAAAAGATTTATATATATATATATATATATATGAAATACGTAATGCTGAATTAATGTATTGATTAATGCCACACTGGCTAAGAATCACTTCAATGATTACTGAAATATTTTCATTTTGTTCTGCTGCATTTTTCCAAATACTTGTCGTCATGCTTCAGTGTGTACTTGAGAAGTTTGCATTATCCATCTTTTCACTTGTCCTTCTGTACCCAAAGTGGCTTCCTGGAAGTCTTCAAGCCATTTATTTCACCTGGAGTTTATGAAATGGCAACTCTTAAGGATCTGATTAGTGGGATGTGGTTTGCTTGTTATTTCTAAATAAGGCTTATAGATGATACTGATAAAAATTATCCAAGAGTCTTCACGGACTATAACCATGTGCCTGACCAATAATTTAAATATAAATACTATAACCTCTAGTAGCCTTCCCATTTAGTATAGCACTTGACGTATAGTAGAGGAGAAAGAGCACTGATTTAAGAGTCTTATGACATAAGTTCAAAGCATAGATGTTTTCATTCACTAGACTTTACTACTGTAAATGAAATCAATGAATCTTTGGGAAAAAAACATTAATGCTTTTGCAAACTTATTGGGAAAAGTTTTAGTTTTTCATAACAAATTCAATGCTGTAGAGTGATCTCTTTCTAGGAGTTAGATATTACACCAAACATAGGCGATGAGAAGACATAGTGATCGTGCAGATATTAAAATCTAGTATTTGATTCTGCTCTAAATTTTAAAATGAACACACCAAGACATAAAAAGTTTTGCCAGAGGTCACACTAGAAAGTAGCAGAACCAGGACTTGAATTTCACGTCTCTTGGTCCAATCCCAGTGCTTTCTACTTCTTTCTTAGTGGTTCCCTGGGCAGTGTGCTTCCTCCACAGCAGAATTCAATACAGCATACAGCTTTCACCTGGGAATATCTGATTAAAGAACCACTGTTTGTGGAGCCAGCCATACTCTGCAACATCGACTTTTCTTCTCACGGGCTGAAGGAAATAGCTCAAAATGAAGTACATCTCAGCCGCCTCCCAAAGCAAAACAAAACCAAGCCACAACTGGAAATACAATATTCTATAACCTGGCAATTTAACTCCTCTGGTTATTTTCTATCTCCTGATAACCAAATAGGTATAACGCAGTTTCTTACAAGTCTTTTAACGACAACTGATAGAGATTGGTAAGTACCTTATTTTTTAAATGTATGTATTTTTATTGACCTTGATCCTATTGATCTTAATATCAAAGATTGTGCAATAAGTTTCTTCCATGGATCCAGGTAATAAAAATGTCAACAGGAGCATACTGCTTCAGAAACATGATATCCCTTTAATTTATGTTGCCTTGTCCTCCTCTGTTAGTCTACAAAGACTGAGGATCTCCTTTTGTTCCTGAATTGCAATAACTACCAGTTTCTCAGCGCCTCTGATCTCAGATTCACTAAGAATTGAATAATCATCACAATATCTTATCTATTTCTAAATGTTACATAATTTCTTGATTTAAAGTCTTAGAGATAGGAGAGATTTTAGATGTTATTTGATCCATCTCTTCTGGTTTACAGATGAGAAAATTGATACCCAGATAAATTAAGTGACTTTCAGTGCTATTTAGGTTTCAGCAATTATAATTATTGCTGTATCTCACACATTTACGTTCCTATCAAAAGACAAGCGCATTTCAAATTTAAAACTTTCTTCCCAGATAATCTCCAATGATTCATTAAACACATTTAGAATAAAATTGTGTTTTGAGACAAAACTTTTTCTAAAATATTAAAGTATGTTACGTATTTTACATTGTTTCATAATATTATGTGTATAAATTACCTGCATTTTTGTTAAGGCTACTTTGAGATATAAATGTTGTAGTATAAATCACTTTCTTATTTCATAGGTGATAGCATAATTAAGTCAAATATTTAAAAATATGTGCAATTATTTTAAATTTATGAATATATTCGCAAAAGGTTATTTTCTCTATGTATACTTATAGATAATGAAAAATAATTCTACATATATGTATATGTATACACACAACACACACACACACAAAGGTTTTGTTTATGACACATATACACATACTTATGTAATGAACAGAGTAAAAAAAGTTTAAAAACCTACAGGATAAAGTTTCGTCATTTAACTGTGGAAAACAGATCAAGGAACAGCTCTGATTATCAGAGCCCCCCAAAAATAAGAGTTGGATCATAGAATTAATAATGATGGATGCAGTTATTAGTTTTCTGTATGCATTTATGAAGATAGACACGTTAGATAAAAAATTTCCTCGATGCTTTGTAAAGTATAATTCAATACACACACATGCACACACACACACACACTCCCTTAACTCCTTTAACTCTCTGAGCAGAATATTATATTCAGATTTCCTTCAAATCACAGGCAGCTCTGTTTGGCAAGTTCTAACAGAACTCAGTCAAGGTGAAATCCAGCCAGCTTTTGCTGCTAACAATGTATTCATACAGCTTATGATCTCTGTCTGTTCAGGCTGCTTCTTGCTCTTGTCTCGGAATAAGAAAGGAGTGCTGCTTTCCTGGGGTATGCTATTTGAGAAAGAAAGTAACCTAACACTAACTGCAGGCGGGGTCAGAGTGATGTAACAGGAAGCTCTGATGTTTCCCTTCTGCTGCTGAGCACATACAATGTGACAACACTTCCAATCTACTCAGAACAACCCTCTCTCTCCAGCAGAGTGTCACTCCTGCTTTAGGATCATCAAGCTCTGCTAACTGGACCTCACCCTGCCTGCAGGATACCTCGCAAGGCTCTCACTCTTCCCCACCTTGCCTGGGGGTAAATCTCTCCTGCGGAATCTCAGAAAATCAGATTCCATCCTAAGAATATTGCACCAAGAATTTCCTTAGGAGCTGTGCTGGGTAAGTACATTACTCAAAATAAATATATTTATTCTGAGTAGTATTCTCATGTAGTTTGACGTTTCTACTATAGAATTTAATTGACGACATTGAAATGATGTTGAAACGTATTTTCATTTATTTCACATGTTAAAGAAACTAGAGTGTATTACCCCAAGATGTATACAAAATCTGTTACTACAAGATAATATTATGTACTAGTGATATTCTAGAAAATAAATTTAGCAAGTAATAAAAATCTAAATGGATTAAAAGCATGCTTCTGAACAAATAAAAACAAAATCAAGGAGCAATGCCTTTTAAAATTAGCTACTATTGAATTTTGACAGCTGGAAAACATTTTTTTCCCCTAGGAAGGGTTTTTAAACTTTCCATATAATCAGTACTCTGTGAAAGGGATGAAAGAATAACTATTTATGGGGTCTCAGAGTCTCACTGGCTCTGTAGTTGAACACAATGGAGAATTAAAAGAAAAGTAATCACTTAGGATTTATTACATTTGTCTTCTATTTGCATTTTGCCTCTATTTACACATATATCTCTTACTATTGAACTAATGGAATTTTCATTGTTCGTTGTTGCCAGATGTGTTTAAGTCTCTCTCTTGCTAACCCTGAACTGTTTCTGCTGTATTGGATCATGGGGTGGGCTACAAAGGGAAAAAAACAGCTAGGGTTGAGAAAATGTTGAGATTTCTATATTAACTCCAACTTCAAAACCCTTCAGCTAATAGAATGTGTTACTTCAATTTGTCTGGTATGCCTCTGCACACTTTTGGAAGGAGGGTGTGATATTGAGATAACTGTGGATAAAGAAAAACAACAAAATTTTCCCAAATAAGTATATCAGATTATTAAACAGAGAAATTAAAGTGAGTATTTTAAAAAAAAAAAAGAATTTCCAGGATAAAACTTACTGAAATGTTGAGATGAAACATCTGTTAACGCTTCTTTCAACAGTACAGACTGTCCTGGGCAATTTAAGAAACTAGCGTCTCTTTAAGACGTTGTTGGTATAGAGATATCACAAATTAGTTGCCGAGAAAAATTAGATGTCAGATTTGAGTTCGAATTATATTGATTGACATAATTTATATGTATTTTCTTACCTAAATGAAATTATCATCTGCAAAATATCCTTCAACGGAGAAATCCTGTGCTTAATCACCCATAATCTGGCACATTAGCAGTGGACTACAAACTCATTCTGAGTAACTCCTTCATAATTTTCTACTCAATTTTTCCACAAATTTCTCCAAATAATGGAAACTTCAATTAAGTCTTATTTTTGTGATTCTTTAAAAATGTTGTAGCTGATTTCCAATCTCCTTTCAATCATTAAATGTATTGAGTTTCCTGATGCATGTGTAGAAATGGGAAAAGTGTTTTTAGAGGAGAAAAGGGAAAGAACACATTAAATGCCTAACCCAATGCCATGGGTTAGTAACAAAAATTAAAATAGCATGATTTTTAATTTAGATTATTTTTTAGAAGGAGGTATGGTATTAAGTTAATATCAAATTAATATCATACGTTATAATAAGGAACTCCCCAAACTTCTCTAAGTTTTATTTAATTGCTAGCCAAAAACTCAAAATTTTCTTGCATAATTTAATTAAATTTTTATAACTGTACTAATAGTATGGTTTATAATCTTTATTTTCAAAAAATACTGTTGAAAAACACTAGACAATGAATTTTGAGGGTGATTAGGCAAAATCATATTTGAAAGTTTGAAATAAGAATTCATATTATATTCTAAAGTTTGTATTCTTTAATGATAAGAGAATATCAGAGTATCAGTGCATGCTTAGAATTTTTTTTCTAGATGTTGTTACCCTATAGGATCATAAAATCAATGCACAGAGTCTAAAGCCAGTTCTAAACATGTAAAATGAAACACAGAATTGAGAAATTTCATGAATAATGTAAGCTGAAATATGTTTTACCTGTAATATTCAGTTATCTTTAAGAAATATGCTTTTGGTTATTGCTACAATGTCTTTTTCTCCTAATATATCTTAGCACATGCCAAAATACTATTTTATTAGTTAAAATATGTAAATTTTTAGAATATATACAACTATTCATTCAGGTTGAAAAAATTGGAATAACAGAAAAATAAAAAGAAATTAGAATTGGGTCTGTAATTTTTAAAATTATGTTAAATAAATGTCCGAGGTGTATGTACTTGACTCACCAATGACGCCTAGGATATAATGAGGTTTCAAAGGAGAGAACACCCTAGCATACTGATGAGAACCTTCACATTCACCAGTATATATTATAGTATTGTTTGATGTGTAAAAAATTCATTTCAATAACACCTTCAAAACAATATTAAGATAAAAAAGATTACCTTATATGCATTATGTTAATGTGGAAAAATTCTTTGATAAACACACAAAAACTAATCAGACGTTAGTTAATAGTATTATATATTTCTAACTTACATCATTTTTGTAACCATTATAACAATATTTTGCTTTTAATTTTTATCTCCATGGTTAAAATTTGATAGTAACTGAGTTTTTAAGAATTATCTGAGAGACCTTTATAGAAAAATTAACAAAATAATTTTTAAAGGATCAAAATATACATTCACTAAACAAAATATTTCATACTCTTATGTATGACTTTGAATGGTGCTTGAAAAAATAATTCTGTTTTTAGAGATATCATGATTATGGTGTCAACTTTTCAGAAAACAAATATATTCAAAGAACATTATTTGAAGTCATTGGCTTTATTCCTTATCTTTGTTTAGGATTCAGAGAAGGTTTTAAACCATAAACATAAGCTGTATCATTCCAATGGTGTTAATAAAAGACACTCAGAGAGTCAAGTCTGAAGCACCTTAGTTCTTGTCTCAATCAGACTATCAGAGAATATACTTAAGATGGAAAATCAGTGCACAGCTATTTAAAACATTTGTCTCTGTCTGGTTCTGAAGTCCATGTGTGAACTATAAATGTTTATAATTTCTCAAGAAAGCTCTCTTTTTCTACGAAAGTACTTCTACAATGCTGCACTATTACATTATTTCAAGAAAGCCTCTCATTTAATATCAGAAAATGTTTTGATGCAATTAGGTGGAAAATAAAAATTTACCAGAAACACAAGATCAGGTCTGTATGCTAAACAGATATCTCAGTCATTTTCCCATTTATTCACACAGACAGCCATTTCTGCCCAAATTCTTTTATCAATAGCTGTTATGCAATTCAAAGTACCTGGATAGTTTTCACACCTTAATTTTAGTCCACCTACTTAAAAGTTGGTTTATAATTTTGAAGATATATAGTCTTCATTAGTCTAAAATTGAAGAAATAATAGGTAGAATACATTTATTCGTAAAATTTGGAATATAAATAATGATCTAGTGTGATTCAGGAAAAAAGAACATGTGATTAGATATGTGATAATTAAATCGACAAAACCCATTTAAATAATAGATAATATATTTTTATACATTCAATTGCCATTCCAATTTAAACAGAAAAGTCCTCGATAAATCCAGATTATTATTTTTTCATGTCTAATTGGGATTATAATATTGTTCATTAAATCAGATTAGATCAAATAATCTCTGCATTTTCCCATATTTGAGTAATCTTAAAATCAAATTAATTTGTTTTTTAGTTTACTAAGTTATTTTACAAAAAACAAAGAAGTGAATTTAATTCTTAAAGATGCAATAAGTCTTATTATTATTAAAAAATAAAATAGAATCTCTGGCTGTGAACTGAGTTAAGGTCTATGTTTATTAGGTTACTAGTATTATTATCAGATGGTAAGTTGAAAATATTTTCCTAGAACATGTTTCTTCCTTTTTCTCCTTTACATTAGTTTGTTAACTTAAAAGAGACAGTATTATGCAAAACTAACATACCAATATGTTATTGTTTGCAAAAATGGTCAAAATAGTGCATTTATTTTCAAAACGTAAAAGAAGGTTTATCTTTGTATTCCTTCATGGTTTTAATTAAATGTATGATATGTTTTCTACCTTACTACCAATTAAAAGAAAAAAATCTCAAATCAACCCAACATAAATCTAAATAAATAAATAAATAACGAACCCATCCCTATGGTATTGAGGCTACAGCTCTACACTTTATTGAGGTTGTTGGACGGAGCCCAGTTTTCAGAGAAATCTTATTTCCTTTAACATGGAACATATTTTTTAATTGAAAAATGTTAATATGGCATAAACTTTTGTATAAGTCTGTCATTATTTCTCTATTCAGGTTCAGGTTAACCTGAGCTCAATTGTGTTTCTCATAAAACCATAGTGACTCCTGAGCATATCATCTGGTGTATTAAATAGCAGTGATATAGTGAAATAGCAACTAACTGATTTACGAGAGGGCCCCTCTCCTTACAGCTTAGTCACGTGAAGGATCATTAGCGTATTCATGAGCACACAGGCTAGGTTTTATCAATTAAAACTAAGATAAATTTGTCTTATATCCAAGTACTGATTCTATAAATTTTACAATTGAGTATTAATTTGAACCTGTATCCACTAATTAACCTGGGACCAATCGTTGTGTAGATATTTTGTGCATAAAACTCAATTTTACCTTCCTTCCAAGGATAATTTGAAGGAAAAATTGGAACTTTGGTAAGTACTAGAAAAGAATAAATAATATTATAACAAAAAATAAGGAGAATTAAAACTATGGGAAAAGAATATAATCAATACAAAACTGTGATTTTTTTTTGCGTAATTCTATAGTTGTTTTCAAATGTGAGGCAAAATAGTAGACTTGTTTTTACTTAGATAATGGAAACCTAATATTAGAGTAACACGCTTAAATGTTTTATTAATCAATCTACATATGTTTTTTCTAAAAATTTGTTTTCAATGTTTTAAATCTTTTTTGAAAGCATGCCAATATACTTTATTAGTTAAGGCAAAAAATATAACTTAGTCATTTGTGTGTTAGAAATTTAGGTATAATTGTTGTTTGAATCAATTTCCTGGAATGGAGTACACTTTAGACAGCGTTCATGTCAGGTGTAGTAAGGACATTGCTACATTTTAAGTGTGTTCAACATAATTTCATGAAATCCCAGTTAATTAACTAAAATATCTTGGAACTTGTCCGGTTTATCCATGTAAATATATATGTTTATTGTCAACTTTACCTTGGGTCCTTGACATTTTTAGATGAAGGATGCATTATTAGATGCATATGTCCTAATATCCCTGAGGGACAAATAACTTTGTTTCTTGCCTCAAACAGGAGAGTCTGCCTTCCCTGCTGCAGCACTCCCTCCTGAAGTTCTCAGTGGGAACATCTTCCCACACTGCACGCATCCGAGAGAAGCTCTTTTTAGAGTGGCTTGCTGCTGCTGAGATGATTTAGCTAATTTCTTTGAGGGTTTGCCATGTGCCATGTACATTATTAATTACTCCTGTATAAACTCATTTAATCTTCCCCAAAACTCTAGGAAATGTTATCATCATCTTTGTTCGCAGATAAGAAACTCTAAAACCAAGGCACAGAGCTCTTTAGGAATTTGCCCAAGGTCACATAGCTATCAAGTGGCAAAGCCAGGACTTGAAGCCTGGCCAGCTGGCTCCAGACCTCATGCTCTTAGCCACTCTGCTTCCCTTTCCAATTGGTGCCTGGTACCTTGTCATCCCTAGAGCCAATGGATGCTCTTCCCAGAACCTTAGGTTAAAGTATAGAATGTGCCACTCTACTGAAACAATGATAGAGTAAATAATCTTAGGTTCCCAGGTTAGTCCCTGAGTTTATGTGATCAGCAAGAATTTTTTTTAAAAATCATGTTTTTGTTTCCCATTTCTTTCTCATCAATTGCAAAAAATGAAAAGGAAAAAAAAAAACCTAAAATACCACAGGTGAAATATGAGCTATATTACAGAAGTGCAGCTTAATGGACTTTGGCTTCATAGGAACTCAAAATTCACCACTTCTTAGTTCTCCTTTGTCATCTACAATATGCAAGTGACAATAATACTGCTTTATAAGGTTTTGTGAGAAATCCAGGAAACAATGCATGGAAAATGTTTAGCACAGCACCTGGCACTTAGTAGGTGTTCAACAAATGTTAGTGCTTGTCATAAATCTTTTGTGGACAGGACTGAGGACATAACTTGTTTCCATACAAAAGCTCATTGTAAACAATCCACACACAGACAGAATACAGCTTCTTCATAGGACAGGGACAAGTGTGGTTTGTAACGACTTTTAGACTGATCACACTTATGCCACCATATAGCATATGCCAGAACCTAGTAAAATGGATATTATTAATCACCATTTCTGTAGAACTAGAGCACTTAAAAAGTGTCTTCATACTAACAATTTTAAAAGGTATATTAAACAGAAATTGTCTTTTTCTTTCTTTTACACCTGAAGCTCAATTAAATACAGGGTGTGTCCAAAGTCAACCACCATTGACAAAGCTCCGGCTTGAACTTACATCTACTGTGATTCTAAATCCTATTTTGTTGCACTGTTGTGTATTATTCATTATTAGACCTCTTATTACTGACGTTGCACACAGTCGAATAAGGCTAATGATCCACCAAATTTAAATTCAATCTCTTCTAACACAAGATAATAAAAGTAAATTTATTTTTGTTACATATATGGATTTTGTGGAATTTAGTACATTAGAGATAAATTTATATACTCATCAAGAAATTTTTACTTTTGACTACTATAACAGCTGGAGAGGCTCAAAATTAAAAGAACATTAAGAATGATCAGATTAAACTCAATTTGCAGGGCTGCAAGTTTTTGGTTGTTATTTTGGTTTTGTAAAAATGTCTTTATTACAGGGACTTCTTACTAATGCCTAATGGTAGACACTTACATTTTCTTATGTATTATATTTCAAAAATATGATGAAAAAGTACCTGTACAATAGAATGGTAAACACTCATTTAGGTTTTGGTTTAAGATAATTTATTATAAAAACTTTTTTTTGAATATTTATTAATTATGGACCACATTGAGAATGTAATGAAAACTATAAACTCTTTCTCCAGAACAAAGCAAACTCATCTGCATTCATAGGGATTCACATTTACATATAGTTGCATGAGTTTCATGGGATCTTCCTTTTTGATGGATCCATTAAGAGTTCTTGGACTCTCATTTATGAACCTATGCTAATTCATTCAAACCACAATTTTTTTTTTATAATGAGGTAAATTATATGTATATATTTTTCAGCCACCTCAGATACTTTTAGAAGTATCTGAGTACTCAAAAAACAGACATGGACATCAGAAACAAATGGCCTATAAGATTATTTCCATCAACCAGAGGGCAATTCTGCAGGGCTTTAGGGAAAAACAATCTAGTGGGTAATTGCTGTCAATTTCCCATCTTCCTTTCTGCACTCTTTTCCTTTCACTATGTTCCTTCACCTACACCTGCCTAACCCTCAAGTTCCTTCAAACCAAATGCCCAGTAGCTACTTTCTGGTCTCAGGTGATCAGTAGCATGGAAAAAAAAATTTTGAAGAATTCTTTCTTCTTTGGGAAACCTCAGTGTTTGCTGTTAAAGCCTTCAATTGGTTGGATGAGGCTCACACATACTATTGAGGGTAATCACCTTAACTTAAAGTCAATGGATGGTAGATGTCAATCACATTTACAAAATACCTTGACAGCAACAGCTAGACTAGTATTTGATCAAGCAACTGGGGACCATAGCCTAGCCAAGTTAACCCATAAAATTAACCATCACAACTAGTTAGGGGGATTCATCCATATTTGCTTTTTTTCCCCCAAACTTATACAGGTTTTTAGATTTAGGAAATTCTTCAAAAATTACTACTGGAATGATAATTGGAATTGCAGTGAATTCACTAGTTAAATTAATAAGGATTGATATCTTAACCAACCATATCTTGATATCTCATCCAACCATACCATGGTATACATTCTCCAGTTATTCAGGGCTTCTTTTGGAAAGGCGGAAGACTGAGGTGGTTCTAAATGTACGTAGAGAAAATATTTAAAATAATTATATTATAATAGCGGAGGATAAAGAGATATAAAAGGATATAAGATTTCTACATTTCAAAAAGTAAGGTAGCATGTTTTCCTCTACATCATCCACATAGGACCTTCCAGAATTGCTCTTCTTAGCAAATTAAAATCCGTTCTCATTACAGTATATTTTAAATGGAGAAATTTCTGTTCACTCCAGAATTTAATCCTGTCAGAGAACAGCTGTGTTTTAACTCATATGACTATGTCATTCTTGCTATTAGGGGGTGCTAGGGTTAAACAGCATGATCCTCTGTTTAGAAAGCTCTCACGGTGTGCCAGGCCCTATGCTAGAGGTTAAAGGTAAGTAAGACAGGACCTCTGCTCTGGACAACATCAGCTTCACCTCAGTTTAGTGTAAGACAGTGCTGATTAAAGCATGAACTCTTGATCTTCGCTGCTGACCGATACTCTATTTTTCATCTTGTCACAAGGTCAGGACTGAATGCCTTAACTAGGATGTTTTCTAAAGTGACAAAACCTGATAAATCAGATATTTCCTGTATATATTCATTATATTTGGGAAACTTTGGATTATAGATGAAACACTAAAAAAAAAAACAACACCTGAAATAAAGAACAACATAATGGATTCTACTTAGCTCACAATTGTATGTGCCTTGGTTAAGACATTCTGAAACATCTTCTTTTCAACTGCTTCTAACTTTGACATTTCATACTTTAACAGAAAGATTTTCTTGCATCTAAATCCATCACAGATGTCACAGTTGTGTATCAGAAATTGTTCCTTTTTAAGACGAAAAGAATGTGGTAAAAGAAAATGATATTCTTAAGAATAAAGCTTTGAAGAATGTTTGGTTTCATTAATTTTAACAGGAAGGCCTTCAAATGAGATATGAGTAACCATTAAGGTTTAGAGCAAACTGACGGGTGAAACCCATAAAATGATTTTCCTAAATATTGTTTAGTACTTTAATTAATTGAATTCCTTACATGAGTTAACTTCCTTAATTATACATTTTCCAAAAGGATTTCCTGTGCTGTGTTCCATGTTATCAGTTCAAAAATTATTACAAAAGACTTAGTCAGTCTTTTTGATCATAAAATTAATATATGTCCATATTTACTGAGCCCTATTCCTGCCTACTTCCTTCAAAATAAATATACCAAAATTATCAAAGAGTTTAAGTTTGAGTTTTTGTGTAACTCAAACATCCTTCAAAAATCCACTAACTGTGTAATTTTTCGGATTAACCCTGAAAGCTGTTTGTTCACTAAGCTCTCAACTGTCACAACTCCAGTATCAATAAAAGACTGCACATTTAAGGTTACAAGTTCTCAACTCTCTCGATTCTCGTACCATGCATACCATAAAAGATTACATGTTCAAAACTTTTAATTTATATTTAGATTCTGAAGGCAGAGGCCTGAATAAGCTAAATAAATCTAGTTAATGGGTTCCTAACTTAGAAATAAGAGACTCCAGCTCAGCGTTTCCTCAGAGGGTTTCATTAAGTCTAACTACGCTGTAGGTCTTGAAATAGCATGTACTTAAAAAAAAAAGTTAGATTTTTACACTTAGACAACACTCTGCTCCTAATTACTCAAAATCGTTTAGACTTCAAGGGTTGTCCCACATCATGGTCTATGTTTTTCTTCCAGACATAACTGCATAATGTTATAATCACGGAAGGGAAACAATCTGGAAAGACAATGTATAAGCTTTTCTATCTGGAGAGCTGGCACAGTATATCCATTTCAATTTGAATAACTCTTTGGAGTTAAATTTGTAATAAGCAACAAAGATCATTGTGCATTGTATTATTTTATTGATAGAAGATTGTAATAGAAATTAATGAAGGAATAATTATTTGAGTGAGTTAACTGAGTAACTTTCTAAGTTTATCTGTCTCCTTTTCTCTATTCTTCATCATATGTGCATCATGATAGCACCTGAATATGAAAAAAATGCTAATCTGCCTTATTTGTGGGCCTGTAGACCCTGATTCCAGATTTTAGTGTCTCTTCTTCCTTTTGTTCAGTCCTTTACTTCCAGACAAGTTTACCTCCTGCTAGTACCTCTGATATCAACTGGCATAAATTTAAAGGCAGTTAAGCACATTATCTAAAAGATGATTAAAAATTACCTGTGGGTTTCTTTTAATGAGCATAGAACACTCTCCTTCCAGATAATTCATATGCCTAAGTCCCTCTCCTCCCTGTAGTCTTTGCTCAGATATAAACTTTTCCATCAGGCCTAACCTAATCACTATTTAAAATCAACCTACACCTACGCCACCACAACCCTCTTGCCCATCTTCATCTATTTAGTTTGTCCTAGCTTTTTCCTATAATACCAAACACCTTGCAATAAACCATCCACTATAATTTACATACTTTCTATGTTATTGTTTATTTTCTGTCCATACCACTAACATGTAAGCTCTACAGGTATAGCACTTCTGCCTGTTTTTTTTTCACTAATATATCTTGAGCACTTAGAGAAGTGCCTGAATATAGTAGGTACTTAAAAATTGCTTAATAAGTGATTAAATGAATGAATGTGTTTCTTTTTTTGTGTGTGTGAGGAAGATCAGCCCTGAGCTAACATCTGCCAATCCTCCTCTTTTTGCTGAGGAAGACTGGTCCTGGGCTAACATCCATGCCCATCTTCCTCCACTTTATATGGGACGCCGCCACAGCATGGCTTAACAATTGGTGCGTGGGTGCGTGCCCAGATCCGAACCGTCGAACCGCGGGCCGCAGTAGCAGAGCGCGTGCACTTAACCACTGGCGCCACCTGGCCGGCCCCTGAATGTGTTTCTTTATATCAATCTTTATACAATAGATGCTGGAGCTGAAATTCTGAAGGTGTTAGAATCACTACACATCGCCAAAGATAAAATATTCAGAAACTAATTACCATTTTATTATTCTTAGGTCAACCTAATATTTATCCCTTCACTGCCTTTGTAAAGGAAAATAAATTAGTAAAGATGATTTCTGTAATGTATTTAGTATCCAGGTTTCACTGAATTCTAAGGAGTGACCTTTCAAACTAGGGTAAATGAGAAGGTTGCTCAGTATTTTAACACAAAATGTTGAAGCATTTTCCCAAATGGCCAAAGAATGCCTGAAATTGGCAGAATTTCTTGTTGAAACTGGCAGACTTGCCAACTGTTGCCTCCCAATAAAAGTCTTACTCCATTACTTATTGCCTTTCTGGACAATAGCACTAAGTCTATAGAAGCAGAAGAAAAATTTAGCAGTGAAATTGAAAGAAAGTAAATCAATCTCTTAAGAAAGCATATATGGTAGAATACCAATTCTGTTTAATTGCCAAAAAATTATACATCTGTTTAATAAGTGATGAGTTACATGTTTGTTAATCTGTAATTTATAAAGCTTTTTAAAACATTGATTTATAAATATTTAAAGATAATTCTAAAAAGAATGCCAACTGTCAATGGTGTTTTATAATTGTATGGTCTTGGAAGTTTTCTATACTTAAAGCCAAAGGACTATCTTATAAATTGAAATATATGTTTTTCATTAAATAAAATGATGATTTGTTTGAAAGCATCATGGTGGATTTTCACAAAATATATCTTCTGAACTGACACACTCACAAGTTATGCAATACTTTTCTATTTTAAATTCTCCACGTGTTTGAGACTCAGAGTACTAATTGTTCATTCACCTAGAAATATCATAATTGAGTTTTTTTTCTTCTGAGTGTAGATATGTATATCATTCAGGGAAACAATAATTTTCCTTGGAGAAAAAGATTGATTCTCAAAATACATCTACAGTATTCAGAGAAAACAGGTTGTAAAATGTGTCAGGGTGCTAATTTTCCTATCGTGCAACATATTATCACAACATATTAACACACTGACTGGATTTTAAACCTTAAGCAACAAACTAGTTTGGATTAAGCAACTATCTGTCCTAAATGTAGTATTGCTCAAAACATAAAAGTAAATTGTAAAATAGCTGCTTCTTTAAGTCTTCTAGAACTTTCTGACTTCATTTGATGTGGTCATTATCAAATGGTATACTTACAAAAAAGTTACTATTACAAAACATAAATGATAATAATGCCCTAACAAAAACTGTATTTTGTTTTATGAATTAATCTACATTCAATTTATTTCTGGTATGTTTATATATAGCATGACAACCCAATATTCTACAACTCATTTTCTTTGTACCAAGTAGCTTAAAATAGACAATAATAATAATAAAATAAAACTGAAACCAAAATAATTTTTAAAAGACAAAAGAGTGACAATTTCTAATCTATACGTGCTTGATGAAATGGTGGAAAATGCACTTAAAAATAAACTTTATGTAATAAAAACCTTGACAGAATTTTCAATTCAAGTACTTTGCAATTAAATTGGAGTGCAAAAATGACTAATTTGTCACAGTGAGCAGAGACACATCACACTTTCTCAAGCTAGTATCAGTCCCTACAATGACAAGTGGGTATTCCCAGTAGTCCTGTTCAGAAAAAGACAATGCCGAAATATTTGTTCACTCTCACCTAGATTCAGCAGAGGCACCACATATTCTTGAGAGCCTTTTCTAATAGAGTGCTACTTGTAGGATGAAAAAGGATGTTTTAAAGTCTGAATAACTGTCTCATACTAAGTGAAGTGTAAAAGAATTTGCTGTCAACTTACAAGAGTTTCACTAATTATTACAACTGATTCTCCATTGCATAATGGATTTAAGTGTTTGGATTAAAATTCATATCTGTTTTAGTTCTTCAGCTCTTACATATGCTGGATCACCTTGACTATGTTAAGTATGTCTATTCCAGGAGATTGATAGTAACACCAGAGACATAACTAGCTAGTCTATAGCATGAAATATGACCTCAAACCAATTTTGTAATTCATGATGTTGCCCACAAACAAATATTATTAACAATTCTCTGATTAGTCTTAGTTTAACTAATTTCTTTTACTAACTAGGTCCTCACTTCGTTTGTTTCTAAAAGAGTGGATGAGCTCTCCATGTTTACATATGTCACATTTTTTAATTGCATGGTTTGTTTTTGGTGAGGAAGATTGGCCCTGAGCTAACATTTGTTGCCAATCTTCCTCTTTTTGCTTGAGGAAGATTGTTGCTGAGCTAACATTGGTGCCGATCTTCCTCTATTTTGTATGTGGGATGCCACCACAGCATCGCTTGACAAGTGGTGTGGAGGTCCCTGCCCGGGATCTGAACCCATGAACCCTGGGCTGCCAAAGTGGAGTGCACGAACTTAACCACTACGCCACCAGACTGGCCCCTAACTGCACGTTTTTAAAAAGATAATTTAAAAATTTTACACACGCTAAATTTTTCACCCTTGGAGTAAAGTCAGGACACTGCATTTTGTTACAGGGCTGGTGACAGGATCTTGGTAAATGGCAAGGTGAGGGGTTTGGAGATTCACTCAGATGTTCATGAAATTAGAAATGAAATGAACAGTTAGGGAGTTAAGGGCCAATCAGGAGAACAGAGAACAGAGAAGATTCAGAAAAATTCTCATCTAGAGAATAAATATATATGACTGTAACAATGTAATTATCTTAGCAATTATTGCTTACTGAGTAAAAAGACTGATACAAACCAGAGTGAGGGATGGGATTTGGAAGTAAAAGAACCCAGAAAAAGAAAAGGGGAGTGAACAGAATAAAGAGGAAAAGAGAGAGAAGAGAAAAGGAAAAGCTATAAAAGAAGATAAATTGGTTCAATAAGACGTATTTTATTTGCCAGAAAGGTTAGGAAATAAAAATCCAGCTCTCACCTGCATTGATTATGATCTGGAGATACTTTGGATACACGGCCATGTACGAAAAGTTGGTATGCAAATGTCTTCCAGCTGCCTTGCCTAACATTTTGAATAGGAAAACTTTATCTGCTCTTTTGTTTGGGGAATGGGGTTGAGTGTTAAGCCTAGGGGTTAATTCTTCTGATAAGAGGTGAAGACTGTTTATGAAGAAGTTGTGAGAAGCAAAGACTACCTCCGGGGTGGTAATCATCTTCTAAGACTTGAACTCCATTCAACCAAATAATGACTCTACCTTTAACTGGAGGTTCATAGAATCTGACCTACTGACAAGGACTGTCTGTCTAGGACAGTTTCTCAAAAGATAGCCCAGAAATTGGGCCACATTAATCAATCATACCACATTTAAGGCAGCAAAGCTGTTTGGTAAAATGCAAATCCCTCTTCTCATTCCAAACCTTCCATAGTCAGTCTAGGGTGGCTCAACATACAGAGGGAGGTGATGTTTAAATGAGCCCCATGTGCCTTGAAAACAGTTTTCTCTTTACTGAACTCTGGACATTGTGAGAATAAGACATAATAACACGATTAGGTTCAAATTTACAGTAACAAAAGAGTGAACAAGGCAGATGTTTAAATCAAGTGATTCTCTTTCTAAATAATGAAGTAATAAGTATAAATTCACACTGAACTACACATAAACAACAAGACTTACTTCTTCTAATTCTGGCTTTGAGAATTATTAGTTTTGTGCTTTGGGGGGCATGTTTTCCCTGTCTGAAACACCCTAACTTAAAAGTCTTAGGAACTTGGTAACAATCAAAAATGCGACTTTGCAGACCCTTTTCTCTTTCATTGTACTCAGGGGTAAATACACATACACACACAAATGTACACACATATACAGTGATTCACCAGTTGTTCATCATTGGTGTTCCAAAATTTCCTCCATGTAACTAGGAAAGTAACCTACAGTCAAATAGAATTCGCACACCTAAATCATATTTGTAAAATTCAAAGTGTTTAAATTGTGCATATGACTACGATATAACCATAAAATCTTAAAAGGGGTGTAATCAACAATATTAGGACAAAAGGAAGTCAACTTTCAAATTGGATCGGTACTGTGTGAGGCAGCTCCATTTCCCACCCAACCCCCCTGACCTATTCGAAATACATTGCATTTTTATAAATTTTGATCCATAGATCCACAACAAATACATGATTTCGAAGTAAGGAATCATACTCTGTATACCGTTCTACAAACATTTTTTATAATTTTTAAAATCTCATGCATATAAATAAATGCCTGTATACCTAGAACCCATCTCGTCCATCATGTTCCTCCCTGATTAAGTCACATACATGTCCCCACATTAACATAAACTTATACCAGTCATTCTCTTGCTTTACTTTATGGCTTTACCATGTATATATGTATTTCTAAGCAATGTATTATTTAGTTTTGTTGTTTTTATTTTTACCTTTATGGAAGTGGAATCATTCTGAATACAGTCTTCTGAGACTTGCTTCTTTCATTCAGCATTATGTTTTGGAGATGCATCAGTGTTAACATGTGGAGCTCTGGTTTTTTCTTTTCACTGTTGCAGTGTTCCATAGTATGAATGTATCACAATGCATCTATCCCTTCTCCTGCTGAGTGACATTTGGATTGCTTCCACCATTTTGCTATTACAAACAACAAAGATATGAACATTTTTTTTACATATCTCCTGGTACACATGTGTCTGAGTTTCTTTAGGGAATATATTTACGAGTGAGATTTCAGGATCCTGGCAATTCAAAGTGCCTATACCAATTTATACTCCCACCGACCAACACCGTATGAGGTTTCCATTGCACCACATCCAATGCTTTGTATTATTGTCAAACTTTTTAATTCTTGCCAGTCTGGTGGGTGTAACATCATGTCTCATTGTGGTTTTAATTTGCATTGCCTTAATTATGACTCACAGCAAATTTGTATGTAAAACGAATTAAAATTTTTCTCTAAAACATTTGCTTCTAATTGGGTAGCAGTGACTTGATGTTGTAGAATTATGGTTAAGCCACTTTTGCTTAGTATTATTTAAGAAAAGGACTAACCATCTCTTTTTGGTTAGGTGGTCCAGGAAAAAGAAAGATTATGTTTTATTGCTTTTAAAACTTGGAATGTATGAATAGCATTTCTCATAATGAATAAGAACACAGATTGATAATGCCTAGAATCATATCCCTAACTTTCCATTTCCCTTTATTTAAAAACCTCATCAAATACACATCTCCTTTAAAATAGAGAGGAAGAAAATGAATAATTCCATTCAGATGCATGCATGCTTTTTTTTTTATAATTTTATTTATTTATTTGTTTGTTTTTCCCCCAAAGCCCCAGTAGATAGTTGTATGTCATAGTTGCACATCCTTCTAGTTGCTGTATGTGGGACACGGCCTCAGCATGGCCAGAGAAGCGGTGCGTCGGTGCGCGCCCGGGATCCGAACCCAGGCTGCCAGCAGCAGAGCCCTCGCAATTAACCGCTAAGCCACGGGGCAGGCCCCATGCTTTTTTTTTTTAAATAGATGATTTTTAGAGTAGTCTTAGGTTCACAGCAAAATTGAGTAGAAGGTACACAGATTTTCCCTATACCCCCGATCCCCACTCATGCACAGCCTCCCCCACTATCAACATCCCCCACCAGAGTGGTACACTTGTTACAATTGATGAACCTACACTGACACATCGAGATCACCCAAAATACATTAAGATTCACTCTTAGTGTACAACATTCTGTGAGTTAGGACAAAAGTATAATGACATATGCTTTTTATACTCTTTGGAATATTTTAAATTATTTATGGAGCTTACAAGTCTCTTGAAAGAGATAGCATTTCTTTTTCTACTTTTGTAAAATTATTTCTGATACATTAAAACATCACAGAATGCACTGGAGTTTGTGTCTTTCACATAATTCCTCATTTTGGAAACCACTTGATTGCCCTTATATCCATCAGCTGAATTTAACCAATATATTTCTTCAAGGTTCTGATTTCCTCTTAATAAGTATACTTAGATTTGCATTGTTTTTTCTTTTAGCTTAGTTGTTGTGCTTCACCATGACAACATAACATCAAGAAGTTTTATCTATTATTCTTATTTGCTGTATCTCTTTTCTGTGTTTCTAGGGTTTAGTTAATTGTGATTTCATAGTGTAATCACTTCAACCAGTGGTGCTACTTGAACAAAATTAGTTTTCTTTTGAATTTTTTCTAGGTATCTCTATCATTTTTATTAAAGCTTTATAATATTTTCTTTGTATTCTCTCTTCTTGGACATTAACCTGTTTTTTGGTACTACAGATACTGATATTTTTCAGAGGAAGGTGGAAGTAAGACCATGCTGACATATACATTATTCTATTAATATGTGCAACACATTTACTAACCAAAATTAACTCATAAACAAATATTCTGATAGCCAGAAGTAACCATTGACATATTTGTTTTCTACTTATTCCAAATCACCAAAAGGGTAGAAAGATTCCTTCATAGCATTTTCAGTTGCAATGAAAAATGAAATTTCTAGAACCATGCAGGAAAAACAATAACACTCCATGGTCATTTCTATTTCTAGTGGTATTTTCTAGCAAGTTGGGAAAATATTCAAAATAAACTTCAACTTTGACCTTCTGAATTCCATATGTATGCTAGTAAAGCCTGAGACTGACAAGTTATTTTTTCCAAAATAGCCTGTAGAAAATCCAGAGTCTAAATATATGCAGTTTCTGTTGATGTAAAAATACACATCTGTTTAATATGACCAGATCCTGATCCTAATTGTAACATATATTGGACAATGTATAATAATATATAATAAATCATTAAAATATGTGATGGTATAAAAATTTAAAAAGCAATTTTACAAAATAATTAAAAATGTTTTTTGATTCACAAAAGATTTGATTGCAAAGATTGCCTTTAACATTAGCTTTCTTAATGCTTTTGAGCTTTCATATAAAGATCCCTATTGACTTCATAGACATCCTTGGTGATAATTCAGAGATTATTCTTAGAAGTAGCAGCAAATTGATAACTCATAAGGGTAAGTTCAATAAAAGCCTTTCAAACCACAATAAGAGCTAATGGAGATAAATAATTTGCAAACGCAAATTTGACATTTTTGAAGTTCTACAAGTCCATGTACTGTATAAATGCCAACAAAGTAAGCTAGATTATAGCTATATCTTGCTTTCAACATTAGTTTGAGTCTGAAAAGATGCATGTAAACCATGTTTATATACATTAAGTCTTTGTTTAGCAGTGGACAAATCTCACTAGTTAATAACACCATGTGTTTAAGGAGAGTTAAATCTCATTGCTGACATGATCTAGCCTCTGCTCCCTCTTTACAAGGTCTACATCACTTTTTCTCCCTCATTCACTCAACTTCTATTACGTTGACCCTCTTTCTGCACTTTGAACCAACCACGTTATTCCCTCCTCAGAACCATTGACCACGTCATCCCTTCTACCAGGAACAACATTTCTGCTGAACATTTCAGGGCATCTACCTCTTCCAAGTGCTAAGATCTTGAACAACAGGTACCATCCTCTATGTTTGTGCCCCTTAAAATCCTCATTCTTAAGAAATAAGATGCCAAGAACAAAGTTCTTGATTACTTCCAGGTTAGCGTGGTGGCAACCTTCATGTGCCTGATACATCTCCTCCCAACTGCCCTTTAAAATGCAACATCTAAAATACATATGTACATGATTTTAACAAAGAAACATACTAGTATATAATTTTAAGTTCTGTAAAATCCCACTATCCACTAATACTATTACCAAATTCACAAGAATGTTCTCTTGTCATCCAGGGTCCTACGATGATACATCAACCATTTGTGCTGCCACCTCTCAAAACTTTGGATGGCCCTACTTTCAGGTATTGCACACATCCCAAAAGAACATCCATGACCTAATGAAAGTAACGTGTTGGATTTCCAATGAAGTCGAGGATAATATGAACGTGTTAATGATAGTAAGAAAGACTTCACAGAATAATACACAGTTTAACTTCAAATTACTTGTGAATAAAGGAAAACTTTGAAAGGCAGTCCAATAAATACTGACCAAGATGGAATAATGGACATCTATCAAACTTACAAAGTCATTTCCTTAGGACCTTTGAGTATAGATTTAGCCTTCATGTTGTTGTTCCCTAGTCCAGAGGACTAGGAGTGCTAAATTAATTAGAATGGGTTCTATCAGATTTAGTAATATTAGTAATTTAGTAATATTAGCCACCAACACACAAACACACACACACACACACATACATATATAACGTCTGTGGCAAATCTTATTATAACTATAGCTATAACTATATATATATGTTTACACACATATATAGAAAAATTATGTTTAATGTTATAAAATAATAGGGCTAAGTTGCTCATTTTGACTAAATTCCTTTCTTCTGTAGAGTTCTTTGTTTTCTGATTCACATAGTCACTGATATGTTCCTATAAATGGATGTAAAACTTCCCCATAATTGGAACATAAGAGGATATCTTGTTTATAAATAAGGGAACAGAAAAATAGGGAGCGAGCTGTTTTAAAATTTTAAATTGCTCTAGGTACCATTTTTAGAACTCCTGGCAAAGAAGTTTCAACTTTAATCCTGTGCATTAATTACAAGCTTCAGGGGCATTGGTGCTTCCAAAAAGATGACTGTTGCAGACGGATGTGTCCTTTTATTTATATCTGGCATTACAGTACCATGTAAGATAAGATATCAATTATGCAATTGTTGTTACACCTCACAGCCCTCTTCCTGACAAAATTAAAGTAGCTTTCCTGTCCTAACTTATTTTTAGACTGCAAAGTATTTAAAAATTCAATCATGTATCATCTTAATAAACTATAATAGCATTAATGAAAAATAAAGACTACTAAATTATTTTATCTTAAATTCAAAGCTGAGTGACATAATTTCATCTTCTGTACTTCAGCTGTGATTTTTAAATGCCAAAGTCATTCTACTGGACCCAAAAATAGACCCTCTATAATAATCCTTTGTCCCACAGCATGTCTTTGGGAACCCATCATTGTTGTTCTATCCTTTTATGTGTCAGCTTCCTTTGCACATTACATTTCATATGACTCACTGTTCCTTAGTGCAAGGTTTGAATGCTCAAAATGCCTACTTACATCTGACAGCTGGATTTTTCTTCCTGAACTGTTTTATGTGAAGTGGTGCCAGATCAATTTTTATAAGGCCCCAATTTTCTGAAGACATATAGGAAAGAGCATAACATGGAAGAAAAGTCACTTACTAAGCAAAAACTGATTTTGACCTCCACTATCTGTGTGTACCAGTCATCTTCATGTGGAAACTAAGAGGATGACACTATTTTTTCTGAGTGTTCTTCGAACTTATAAATCCTAACATATATTGGATAGTTTGGAGGAGATAAATTGGAAGTGGCTTGACAATGAAAGGTCCAAATTTAAACTGCTTTCTCTTCATTAGATTGAGCTTACAGGACTTGCAGAGTATTGGTAAGATTTTTTTTGTGAGAAGTTAACTGCCCCTTTTGTAATTTTTAAAATTGTATGTCGAACAAGTGCAGTTTACGGTGGATATGTATTTACATTCCAGCAAGAAAGAGGTTGAAAAATCATCTCTGGGGAGATTAAAAAATATAACTGAGAACCAGTTGCAGTTTGCTATCATATTATTTTAAAATATTATTTCGACTCATATATGGTTTAATTTTAACCCAATAAAAGAAGCACAGAACTGAGATTTAGGAAAGGGAACTCCTAGTGCTATAGCTCAGCTACCACAGCTGTGGGATATGAGGCAAATCACTACACTCTCCTGCACTCCTCCCTTCTAAGTCTGTAAAATGAGCAGGTTATACTGTAAGACCTCTCAGGTCCATTCCAGCTCTGAGATTCTGGAACATCTGACTGTAACTACTCTGAATTAAAGACAGGAGCTGGAAATAAAATATCATCTGAAGTTCTTTGTAACAAATAATATGATTTGTAATAGCTCACTTCCTCTAACTTTGAATATTTTTGCATTGCTTTATTGACATAATCATTCAGTAGACTCTGAAACTTGACAGATGGGTGAGAAGTGGGAAAGAGAAAAAAATAAGGAGAATATTTCAGGCGAGACTGAATTTTGGCAATATAAAGATCTGTTTCTAGTTAGCACTAAAGTTTAACAGTCTTATTGAAAATTCTTTCCGACTTTAAGATAGTAAAAATATTAACTTTTAAATTTCTAATAATTTAATAGGTCTATTTTCACATTTAAATCTTAATCCAACTCAAAGTGAATCTCAGATATAAACTTTTTCCAAAATTGATGGACAATTGTATCAATACTTTTCATTAAATAGTTCATCCTTTCTATTACTGTTTGAAACCTAAGTTGTTATATTTACTAAATTATATATATAAAATTAATTTGAATTCTGGGGTCCATTTGTCTTGTCATTGTTTGTTATTTATTCAACTGAACTTGAGAATTATTCATTACCTTGACTGCATTATATTTATAGCTTGGGGATAATTATGCATCTTCGTACATTTTAGTTTTGCATCTATTAATACAAATGTCTCTATTAAAAATTATTTTATGTCTATAAAATAATTATATATTTTCTTCAAAATGGCTCTACATGCAGGATGATGCCTGGTTCTTGAAGATTAGGTATGACTTTCACAACAGGGCAGGATGAAAGTTTTCTCAGCAAACAATATGAATAGTTCAGAGAATCAGGAGTGAGTCAGCTTGACTAGAACAGTGGGAAGTAAA